>NC_057798.1:459251431-459303920 GCF_018294505.1 Triticum aestivum | reverse complement strand
TTGTGGTTTTTCATCTAAGTATGTGGTGATTTTTTTAGAAAAGGAAGTATATGGTGATTAATAATGCAAAATTTTATTAGCTTCGATGCCATGCTATACATAGTGGTTTAAATAACTTGTGGTTCTTATACTGAAAAGTAATTCAGAATTTGTTTCTGTTTCAATTAGAGCCCTGATGCAGACAAGGATTGTGTGGTTGTGCATGTCACTCGCTATGAGGCGGACGACCTGAATATATGCACTGGGAAAACAGAGTTCTTAGGCTGTTGGATCCTGGAAGCCATTTGCGGTTATACCAATGAAGAGTTGTATTCCAGGCTCACTGTTGTTAGGCGTGTTGTCCAGGGTGTACTGAAGCACAAGAAGTTCAAAGCTACTCCTTCGTTTGTGAGGCATACTGTTCTTGTCAAGCTTACGCAGGAAGATGACGTGGCATGCCTCCACAAACAAGTTTATCACTAGCAAGGCCACAAGGTTGTCTTCATGAAGGTTCACAGGATTGAGCTGCTGTGGGACGTCCTTGATGATGTTCATGGCAAGGTCCGTCTTGTGTCCAGCCCAAATTAGATCGAGTCATGAAATAGTTGCCCCAGCTAGTGTTTAATAGTAGTTTGGATTGTGTCTAATTTGGTGCATCGCACGTGGAACAAGATGGTGGATGAGCCACATGTCTTCCAAAGGGGTCCTGTTAAGTGTGTCACCATTTCGTGTGCGGACTGACCCTGCTTGAGTTGCTACGCCAACACGACAGGAGCAGCCTACCACTTGGTTTTGCTCCTTGGTGAATCCCGACTATATTGATCTAAAAAGATACGTGTTGAACTACCCTCTCCGTCTCGGTTTTTTATTTGTAGGCGTCTCGGTTTATAGGGCCTGCACGTAGTTCTAGGTCATCCATTTGACTAACTAAATATGAGTTACTATGTCACAAAAAGTATATCATTGGATTCTTATTGGTTGATATGTGAAGAAACAAGAAAAGAGGTAGAAGTTAATGCATCGCGCCTTAGTATTGTGGGATTATTTGGTTTTCGTAAGATGACGTGCGTTTGGTTGCAAGGGTGGTCATGAATGGGTTGGGGTCGTTCAGAAAATAGACATGTTTGGTTATAAAGCACATGAATGGTTCGAGTCAAAAAAAGAGAATATGCCTTGAAGATGCTGAACCATTCCACCCAACCAAATCGGTCGAATCAAATGGCCACCCTTTGCATGCATGACTATGTGAGCATGCCTGGTGGTCCCATCTTAAATAATTAGCTCATCTCTTATATTCAGCCAAACACATGAATTGAATGGTTCAATCCCCAAAAAATTTAATGGTCCCAATCCATTCATACGATACCTTCAACCAAACGCATCCGACGGAGGGAGTAGTTGTATTTAAAAGTCGAGGGCGGGGCTTTTCCTGCGCGGTAGGCGAGGCAGTTTTGCCTAGTCAGTTCGACACAGACGTGAGAAGACGAGGGAGTAGGCTGCTGCAAACGTAGGGCTGTGTGATTTGACAGCGAGTTACTGCTGGACAGGTGGGGCCCCGTGATTTGACTTGCCATTATCATTTTAACAACGGAGCTACGATTGGCGTGATTCTCCCGATTCCTGACCACTTCCATACAGGTGCCTCTCCCAATGCTCCACCATGTAATAGTAGAGGCTGGCTCTTGCATGAGAGCCCACTTCTCCACTTTTTCCTTGCCTCTCTTTCCTCCACATATGCAAAAATGCCATGTAAAGCGCACTATTGTACTTACTTGCTCCTACAGGTGCTTAAGCTTGCCACATAGGCATAAAGTCTGATGTGGCAAGTTAATCAAGAAGAGAGAGACTAGTTTGGTGACCCAAGGAAGAAACGGTGCTAAGCGCTTGTACCTAGGTGAAAAGACAATTTTGAGTCTATAGCTAATTAAATGAAGCAAACTTAGCAACACCATTTCATTGGAAGAGGTCACTCCTTGGCAAATGCAATAAATACTAGTACTCCCTGTGTCCCATTATATAAGAACGTTTTTGACACTACACTAGCTAGTGTCAAAAACATTCTTATATTATGTGACGCAGGGAGTACGAAGAAAGAGATAGAGAGTAGTAAAAAAAATACACTTATAGCCAACCTTATAGCCAACCTTGTTGTAGTATGAGTGACTAAGTGATGACTATGTATGACATGCCAACATCAGATAGCCTAACGCACCGTGTTAAATCTCCAAGGGCGCGACCATGCGAGCGACGCGACGGTCGTGGTAGGCGCGACCATGATACGGGCTGCTGGCAGCCCTTGGATCTGAGATCAAACGGTCGCATGCTAAGTTGCTGAAAATTTTAAGAATAACCCTCCAGGATAGGATATTCACCCATAGGTCTAGAATCACGCCATGCAACCGTTCGATCTCAGATGCAAGGGCTCTCGGAAGCCCGTATCATGGGAGAATGGAAAGCGACTACCCTGCCGTTCGCACGCTAGCAGTTTGCTCCTACTCTTTCCCGCACGTCCTTTAATACTACGGGGGTTCGCTCCTAGTCGTCCCGTCCATTCACATTACGGCAGTTCCACTAATCCTAACCCTCCTCCCAAATCCATGGCGTCCCAAATCTCCCCGATCGGCGGTGAGTACAAGGTTAGAACCATCACCGGCGATGAGTTCGACGTCATCTACACCCGTACTTCCGCGACGGTGAAAGGATGCCTTTCTCGCTTCAGACGCATGTTCGAAAACTCACATGATGAGTGGGTCGTTGGGCTAGATGTTGAGTACACCACAGCCGTGGGACGAGAGAAGGATCTAAAGGACAAAGAGAGGAAGAAGCCCGCCGTGATCCAGGTTTGCGTACATAACGTTTGCTTGGTCTACCACATATGCCATGCCGACGTTGAGTGCCAGGATTTTAAGAACTTCCTCGAGGACAAAACAGTCAAATTCATTACTGTATACTTTAAGAACGACAAAGAAGTCATGCGTCTGATAGGCCTCGTTGTAGGCAACCCCTTTGACCTCCAGAAGAATCGGCTGGTGCCCTCTCGTCAGCCCTCAATGCTGACCCTGGCAGGAGCCATGGTTCATCCTTCGTACCGCAAACTTGAGAAACCTCATTACACATTTCATCATCATGCATGGCAGCGGAATGTACTAGATATAGACCACATCCACTATGCTGCAATGGATGGCTACCTTTGTTTCAATATCTACAAGGGTTGGATGAAGAGCAATAGCCAAGTTGGCGGTTCAAGCAAAGAAGTATCGGCCAAGAGGAAGAGGGACAAGGACGAAGTCGAGGACGTGGACGAGGACTCCGAGTAAGGTGGCAGTGTCGTTGCTCATGGCGGTTCTAAACTTCTAATGCAGTGTCTACCCGATTAGTTGCATAGTTTAATTTCACGTGTGCTTAGTTTAATTTGAGGGGTGTGTTGTGCTGAGCCCCCAGCAGAACTATGTTATGTTTCTTCTCGTTACTTTAACTCTTCAGTATGTACATACTAGTACTAGTATTTCTTTAATAGAATTTAACACCCCAATTAAGCACGTACTAGCTTTTTTAATAGTACTATATGCATAATTTGGCGACGAGCGCTCTCTATATGTACCACCTTTTTTTAAAATTTCAATTTTTGCTCCATGGCGCAATCCATCGATAGTGGAGTACTACTATACAAAAGTATACATTTTTTAAAAGGCTAGCATACTGTTCATCGCATATATATATAGCCAGTTAAATTCTCAACCTATAACGACGTGCATGCCATGTAGTAAACTGATTCGGAGGAAGTATAGTAAAAATGAGATGATTTTACCCAGCGATCGGCGGGGGAGCATGGCCTGTCATGCGGTCCCACGTGTCATGATGTACCAAGGTGATGCGCGTGTCCCTCTTGAGGCAGAAGCAATACTAGTACGTGGTTTGAGATGATGTCGAACCGAAGTGTGAAATAATGGTTGCTTCATCTGTCTGGGAAGGTGCGGCATTGTGATTTGACGTCTCATTGCTCATTACTAACACTGGGCCGGTATGAGTGGGGTGCGTCCCCCCTGCTGTTCTGCACTGTTATTTGGTACTTGACACGTTGACCCGGTTGCTATATGTCCCACATGTCGGTGACAGGAAGTACAGAATTCATGAAAGGGAGCGTCGAGGGAGGAGTATACTACAGAATTCATGAAATGGAGCGACTTAGTTTTGGAAAAATCTGTTTTTACGGAGTACGTACCCACTAGGGTTTATAGGGCTCATGTAAAAAACATTCGTTTTTCCGTTTGACAAGTCTCAATTCTAGTACTATACTAATAGTAGTACCATTACATGTTGGATTTCGAGGTGCGTTAGATCACCCGACGCAAGCAGTGTCAAGAGGAAACTAACCAATGCATGTACAAGTTCATGGAAATTTAGTGGTCATTCATGCATTCGTTCTAATTAATGCCTCGGTAAACATAACTTCTTGAGAAAAACGAGTGTACTGTGCAAACTACGAAATTACTTCGACCACTCACCATCTACCTTGGTTGGAGAGATTTTGAAATTGAGCCATAAACTGGAAAGGAGGGAGTAGTAACTTTTGTCTCAATTACTATTTGTGGCCTTGTATAGATGCAAAATGTATTTTTTATAGTGGCCTTTTATAAGTAAATAGAGGGAGTACTAACCAAAGTACGTAGTAGGGACGAGGAGTAAACGGAGGGAGTAGTAAAATTTTCTCCTCGTGCTACGAGCCACCGCGCGCGTGGGCGAGGGAGCGGGCGTAAAGGCGTACAGTAGTACTCCAGCTTCACCTCATCCTATGAGCCACCACGCCCGTGGGCGGGGGAGACGGCGTACTAAGCAAGTTTCTCCTTGTTCTACGAGTTGACGGGACACATCAAAAGTACTCCAGTGTATAGAGCCTTGCCTCTAATGTAGGCCCCACATGGTTTGCCTCTTTTTTTAATTTAACATAATGCGTCAAGTCGCAATTTGTTTGTTCACCCGTGGTAGACGATCCTCCCTCCACCAAGTGGACAACCAGTACACGTGCCAAATTACCACGTGGGCTGCCTTTTTCTTACAGAAATGAGCTCCACCGTGTACCCGCGCAGGTGTGGTTGGGAAAGAGACGGGAGTACGTGCGCCGTGCGTGCACCTCTTCTCTTCGTGCACGTCCCCCACCTACGTGGGTGTGTGTGAGAGAGATACAAACCTAGACATAATGCGCCGTCCATCCCCATGCCTCCGCCCAGTCCGACCACCAGTCACCACCATGGCACCACGCCCCACTCCTCCTCACCTTATCTCTCATATTTCTCCCTCCATTTTTATATACAAGGGGCCACTATCAAAATTACAATTTGCAGATATACAAGGCCACTAACACTAATCGATGCAATATTAATGGTGTTTGCCTCGTGGTACTAGCAAAGGAGGACATTAATTATCCCTTGCATGCATGCGGGAGTTTGTAAAAAATGCATCTTGATGTCCCGTGCAATGCACGGGCATCTTGCTAGTCCATGAAAACAACACATGGCAAAATTCCACGGCGAACAAGGGATTTGAATCTGTTGGGAGGGGCTGTTTGGATCTTGCCCTTGGTAGCCAAAATATTGGCGACCCTTTTGTCCACCAGTGCCTTTGCCACCGATGAACGAGGAACGGCTCGGGTGCTCATGCTGTCATGCATCCTCCGGCGCGCACGTTGGAGACGAGCTTGCACGAGCCGTGTTTTTTTGTCCCACAACACCGCCCGAGCCGCCCGCAGACCGACCAACGACCCGCAAATTACGCCATCCAACCGTAGCCACACACATTATGACAGCAACTCAACCAACCGGACGAAATTCACGCAAACACGTAGACAAACTGATACTCATTCACGCAACCACTAGAGTATTTCATATAAACAACGACGGAAATCATATAAAATACCGGATTTTCACACAAACATGAGGATTTCATTACATTCAAATGAACTACGCGGTGATAGTTCTGGATAGCACAGGTATATAATAGATGGCCTAAATGGTCGCCTGCCGATCGATTTTTGTTCCTCATGTCCGGCAGCACGATCACTGGACTGCAGGGAGCCCCGGAGGTATATGCTTCAGCGCAAAGGACGGCTCGCTTCCCCACTGCCCAACTGATATCATTGGCTAGTGCCGAAGATGATGGTGGCCGGCACCGGTTCGAGTTCATCACCGGCCACTACTTCGCCATGGCCGGCACCGGCTCGAGTTGATCCTAACATTGACCTCTTCTGTGGAGCCCATGCGGGGTCGACGAAGGTCCTCGCAACAAAAGGATCCGACAAGACACCTGCTGTGTACGCCAGCATCGCCTCCGCGGTGGCCTTCATGGGACCCAAGCAGCGGCGGTCTCCCGTGTTCTACTTCTCCTCGATGATGGCGGCGGACGCGGAGGCGCTGGCCACCGACTCATCGCTCTCCGCGCACCCGGCTTCTATCGCTGCTTGCATGGCACGGCCACCGGCATGGGAGTCTCGGCCACAGAAACGGGAGACGCGGTACGAGGCGGTGGTGTGGACGGCAGCAACGATGCCCGTGCGCCGCTCCTCGTCGAGCTGGCCTGGAGAGGTGAGTTGCTGAACTGTGCGCCGGCTTGGGGCGGCAATTGGCTCCGTCGGGCGAGGGGAGGGAGGTGGATCAGCGAGCTGCATAGCTCGTATCTGGCAGGCTACCCAGCCGGCTTGGTTGCGGAATAACTACTCTTCGTAAGCCATTATAAGAGTGGACAAAATGGTGGAGAAGATAGGGGAGCGGCGGAGGTGTGCGATTCTTGGCCGGCGTTTGGCCTCATTTAAATAGGAGATTAAATAGACGGCGGACGGGAGGAGCTCGGTCGGTGTTGCGTTTAACGTCGGCCCGATCATGAACGGACGTGTGTCCAGAGTGGGTTTCTCGGCTTCCACACGGGCGGGTTTCATGGAGGCGTTTGAATGCGGCACGAAGGTGTGTTCAGCCGGGCGTGCCGCGAGTGGCGCCCTCGACTCTGACCTAGGACACTGTGCCGTTCTTCCAATGATGTGTGGGCTCTTTGGGTGCATGGCCTGCATGTCAGTGACCCAACGCAGGCAGCACACAGCAGAGGAACCTTTGGTGGGCCAGAGCGGTCAGAAGCGGACATTTCATAAACCGATGATTGTTCATTGAGTGTGATGTCATCTTTTTCATGTAGTTAAGCATGTGTCTTGCGTCATGTGCTATGTGCATGCAGGCGTGCGAGTGTTGCATGCGTGCAAGGGTGCGTTTCAGTGTTGCATGCATGGGTGCGTACGTGCAAGGGTGCATTTCGGTGTTGCATGCATGGGTGCGTACGTGCGTGTGTTCGTGAGTGCATGTGTACGTGTCAGTGTTGCATGCCAGCATGCGTGCGTGTGTACGTTATGTGTACGTGCCAGTGTTGCACGCCTACATGCGTGCGTGTCTTGCGTGCGTGCATGTGTACGTGCGGGGTGAGGCTACACGTTAGTCGACTGACTTTTTCATCTCTGGTCATTAGATTTTCTAGCCATTGGATACGAAATCAAGGGCCTCTAGTTTATCATCAAACTCCACCCCCCCCCACCCCCGAGCCGCCAGCCACCACCGGCCGAACCACCCGCGGTCGGCCTGCCCTCCCCGAAACCACTCCCCACCGCTGGTCCGCCGCCGCACCTTCGAGAGAGTGGGCCAGCATATATGATCTTGAGATTATACGAAATCACCATAGGTGCCTCGTAGTCGAGTGGAACGTCTCCTCCCACTGAACGTACATCGCCAGAAAATACTGAAATTAACACAAGATAAATGCGAGCACCGGGACTTTAACCTTGGTGGGCTCGAGAAACCACTGTCCTCTAACCATCCAACCACATGTTGGTTAGCACGACAAAATGTATGTGGTGACCGTGATGAGCTTATTCTGAAGTCCAGTGACCATATCGTGCTTTCGCTTCAAATACAATGACCGTAACTATCGTCAACAAAATACGGAGCACGCATCAAATGCAAAGTCCGTTAGTGTCATCAACAAAACATGGAGACGTATCGTGAGCTAGATACCGTTGTACTATTGTATATGCTTATTTTCTTAGTGGCTGATTGCGTGTGTCGTGTGGTGGGCACATCATTTCTAGTTGTGGTGGGTCAACATGAAGACTCATGGGTCGGTTCCATCCTGCGCCACATATAGGTTGGACCGAGACGTGTTATACGGAGACCCATGTGGAGGACTCGGCGTACAACACAAAGCTACCAGAGTCGCAGAGGACTCTATCCCCACTGGTGATAAGCCGACTATATATGATTTGTAACCCTAGGCCCTTAGTATGTTATACAAGCTTGGGGGCTAGTTCGTTGATAGTATACACACATGCACAATGCCTGGTATTCACGTGTACTTTGTACACACCCCTAACACTAATATACAGTACCAGGAGTAGGCTCTTTCTTCAACTGCAAGTGTCCGATCCGAACTAGGGTAAAACTTTGCCTCGTATTACCATCCAGCCTAACAGCTAGGGATATCCTACCAAATGATATGATGAAATCATATCTGCCAACTACTATTAGAGAGGTGTGTCGGGGGGGCAATGTGTGCGAGAGAGGCCTAAAGATAATGTGCATGCGGGAGACACGTAGGCACATATATGTGCGTATAGAGGGCTAGTAGAGACCGTGCATGTGTACATATGCATGTGAGAGAAATAGTGTTTTCCAACTGAGATTAGTGAAAAGAGTGGTACATAGTAGTCAGAAAGAGAGATAGAGAAACAGAGAGAGCATGTGCGTGAGACACCCCGACACCCTGAGAGAGATTGTGAGCATGTGTGAAAGAGAAATGCCGTTGCATGTAAAGTGTGTGCACTTATGCGTTAGATAGAGAGATATATATGTGTAAAAGGCGGTTCTACGCATTAAATTAAAATATAAATGGCATTATTAGTTTTGGATGAGATCATGAATTTTGAAAAATTGCGTATGGACGAAAATCGGTCTATCAGACACCCATACTCTATTGAATTCTAGCATGTGCATGTGTTTATTTCATATTGTCGATCCATAGAGTGAGAGCAGTTTGAAATACAGGCAATGGATGCTTTTGCAATTCATATATAAACATTAATTAGTGCACTCCATGTTGTTAGTGTGAAGCACTTTATACATTTGTCACTTGCATGGGTACATTCCAAATTGCCAGCTACGAAATAAAATACATGTCGAATTCAACATAAAGGGGGTTTCGAAGATTCGAATTCATAGGAAGGTTATTCATCTATTTGAACCCGAGATAATGGCATTTGTAAATCAGATGTAAAAGGGGGCATCAATCTTTGTTGTGAGTTTGAACATGGTATATATATTCATACGCATATCTAACTTTTTTTTGCAACCAAGGAGATTATACCTAGAACCATGCATGAACTGGGGTAAGTTGCATATTTTTTAATATATACTCATGTACAATGTATATTAAAATGTACCCCCTCCATTCCAAAATAATCGTAGCTTTAGGATTTTCAAGAGTAAAGATTTGTGAAGTTTGACAAATCCTGAAAGTTCAATTCAAGAGAACCGAAAACGTTAATGCTTCTGCTCCCAAATATTGAACGAAGCGCCAAATAGGCCTCTGGTCACCCGAAACCACGCGAGACTAATGTTTTGGTGGTAGGAAATTACTGTCCTGACTCTGGCCCGTGTAGCCTATCGGCCCGATGTCCAAAGGTCTAAACCGGGGTAGGTTTGTAACTTCACCAAGACGCCAGTCTCAACCGCCTCCGAGAAGCATTCGTAGCCGTGGGCGCCTAAACAACCATGCGCTCGGCCGAAATCTATCCCGCCCACATTTGGGACACCTGACATGACTGTCCTACCCCCAACCCGCAATATGTCCGAAATTTTAGATGGGGGCAAAGTTTGTAACTTTCCCCAAATTTCAAACAAGCGCGTCTCAAATCGAAACATTGTTCCCCCTTAGTTCCCCGCCTCCCTCCGTTTCCCCATTCATACTCCGTGGGCGCGAAAACGCCCTCTCCACCAGCCGCGAAACCCCAACCTCCTCCGTCCTCCACCCCATAGCGGCCAATCCACCGCCACCCTCCTCCATCATGCCGGAGCCGATACCCCGACATCGTCGTCCAACGCAACCGCAATCGCAACGCCCTCAAGGACTTAGCAGCTAAAGCCAAGGCAGAGCTGCCTCCACGACGCCGACGCCGACGTGCGCCGTACCAGAAACACTCCAACCATGCCGTCTTGTGCCTCGCTGCTGCGGCTCCACTGTCGCAACCGTCCACCACACCGAAGTTGTTCCCGCTACGTTGTCGTTCGCCGCCTCGGATCTGCTTCCCCACCGCCGACAGACGGCCACCGCACCACACTCAAGAACTTGGCCATGGGTTCGTCCAAGGCTGCACCGTCTTCCACAACTTCTGGTTTCCGGCGAACAACAAGATCGTCAGAAAAACAGAAGGAGGACACAACACTGCCAGCAGAAAGAGGTACTCCTCTTCCCTTATTCGTGGAAATCTTACGTCTCCGCTCACACCGTATTCATCCCACGAAAGAAACTAGTTGAGCGCTTCTTACTGCATCTTCTTCGTGATACTAAATGCACAAGGTTTCCTCCCTTTTACTATTTCACCTTTGCTAGAGGTCAGTAGCCTGCCTGGATTTCAATTCAGGGTCAGCCGAACCGCAATTAAAAGAAGCAGCACCCTCTTAGGCGCGCGGAGCACCTAGTCCGCCTGTTCCCCGGGGAAGCGGCGCATCGGTGTCTATCATAGGGGTGTGGGGAGCAGGAGCTGCTTGAGCCCGATCTGGAGGTCGGCGGGGCTTGAATGGATGGCCGGGAGGGCGGTGCAAAGCACGGCGGTGCGCTGAGGTCGAGGGGATGGCGCAGGCAGGTGAGGAATACTGGGCCGGTGGTCACTGGCATTTCGAGGAAGATCGTCAACACTGACTGGCTAGAGGTAGATGAAGGCGATCTCCACGTTCTTTGTACATCGGACGGTGCAGAAAAAATGGACTGGCCTATTTGCTTTCAGTCGACTGTTATTTTCATAGAATCTTGTAGTAATTGAGTGTGCCATGCATGTTGTAGAGCTATCATATGTCTCCCGTCATTTATTTCTCACCGACCTGCTATCTGCTACCTTTACACTGTACTAATTGTGCACCCACTTCACCTATACTCACACTATTGTTTTTTTATGCATGGGTATTTCAGACTCTGACGCAGGGTTGATGAATGCCGAAAAGAAAAGACAGAAGTCGCTCTAGTGTAATTCGAAGATAAGCAGTAAGTGTTTCAACGCTCTAATGGGTGCAGTGTCAGCAGTTGGAGACAGTAAAAGTAGCTCTGCAGTTGATGATCTCAATTTCCACACACAACCATCCCATGTGCTTGCTTTAACTTTGCGCTGTCAAATGTGGTTGCATGTTGCATATGGTGTCTAGCTTGTATTGCTTCCAATTTGGTTAAATTGCATCTGCTTAATTTACACATTATACCTTTGATAATGACATGCCTTCCTGTTTTTGATACATACTACATATGTCTATTAACCATGTTCGTACATCAAACTAATGCTCTTTTGTATCCCTCGTCAATCACTTATGATGAGACAGTCACCCGGGTGGGTTACTGTGAGACGCCCTACTCGTTTAAAGAGTGCAGTGTCATCCTCCCCACATGATTCTCAAGAAACAGCAAGGCTAAATGAAGATAGTCAACGTAGCTCTCTAGTTGATCACCGCAATTCCCCCACACCACCATCGCAGGTGCTTGCTCTTACTTGGCAGTGTGATATGTGGTTACATGTTGCATACGGTGTCTACCTTGTAATGCTTCTAATTAGGGTAAATTGCATCTGCTTAGTTAACACATTATACCTGTGAATATGACATGCCTTCCTGTTTTTGGTACATACTACGTCTTTCTATTAACCATGTTCTTACATCAAACTACTTCTCTTGTGTATCCCTCATCAATGCTCCTAATTTGTTAAATTGCATCTTCTTAGCTTACACATTATACATGTGAATATGACACGCCTTCCTGTTTTTGGTACATACTACATCTGCTTATCACACCATGTTCTTACATCAAACTACTGTTCTTGTGTATCCTGCGTCTATCGCTTATGATGAGACAGTCACGCGTGTGGGTTAATATGAGACGCAATACTCTTATAAAGAATGCAATTTCATCCTCTCCACATGATTCTCAAGAAACAGCAAGCCTAAATGAAGATATTGAACGTTGCTCTATACCTGAAGACAGCACTTCCCCTACACCACCATCACAGGTGCTTGCTCCAACTTCGCAGTGTGATATGTGGTTGCATGTTGCATACGGTGTCTAGCTTGTAATGCTTCTAATTAGGGTAAATTGCATCTGCTTAGTTTACACACTATACCTGTGAATATGACATGTCTTCCTATTTTTGGTACACACTACATCTATGTGTTAACCTTGTTCTTACATGAAACTACCTCTCTTCTGTATCCTGCATCAATTACTTACGATGAGTCACCTTTATTTGTTGCATATTGCATATTATTTCTAGCTTGTTGCCATGTATTGCTTCTAATTGGTCAAATACATTTGTTAGGGCACCCTTTTAATTTGGCAGAGTGATATTGGTTTCATCTTTCATATGGTTTCTAGCTTGCATCGATTCTAACAAGTTCAGGCACCTTGTGCTTGGTTTACACTTTATACATCATACATGTCAATATGTCACGCCGTCCTGTTTTTCATACATATTCGATCCTCCTATCATGCGGCTGCCTTACATGAAAGTAGTGTCCGTCAGTATCATGCATCAATAAGTTTTGAAGAGCAAAATTTATTCCTTTTTCTTGTGGGTTTGACTTGACAAGGCAAAATCAAGAAAGAGGAAGGAAAAGAGTAAGGAAGGCGATGATGGTGGTCCTCTACAGCAACGTAAACGGAGCATATGTACCGATTCTCCTTGTACTGATAGTGCATTACATGGTCCAAGTCTCCTCTCCCCTACTCCACCATCCAAGGTGCTTGCTCTAACTTGGCAGTGTGATATCTGGTTGCATGTTGCATATGGTGTCTAGCTCGTATTGCTCCTAATTAGTGTAAACTGCATCTGCTTAGCTTACACATGATACATGTGAATATGACACGCTTTCCTGTTTTTGGTACATACTCTATCTGTCTATCACACCATGTTCTTACATGAAACTACTCTTCTTGTGTATCCTGTATCAGTCACTTATGATGGGACACCTTTAAGTTGGTAGTGTGATATTGGTTTGCGTCTTGAATATGATTTCTAGCATGTATTGCTTCTAGTTTGATGAACGCCACCTATGACGAGATAGTTTTAACTTGGCAGAGTGATATTGATTGCACCTTCCATATGGTGTCTTGTAGTGTTTCTAATTTTTTGAAGTGCCTTCTGCTTAGTTACCACATCATAGGTGTGAATATGTCAAGCCGTCCATTTTTTCGTACATATTCCATCCTCGTGTCATGACTTTGCCTTTCATCAGAGTACTGTTCGTCAGTATCATGCATGAATGAGTTCTGAAGAGCGAATGATATTCCTTTTTCTTATCGGTATGACCTCACAATGCAAAATCAATAAAGCTCAAGGAAATTGGCAAGGCATTGGATGATGGTGGTCCTTCCGAGCAACTGAAAAGGAGGTTCTCTACAGATTCTACTCCGCCATCCTCCCAACAAGATTCGCAAGACAACGCAAGGCTAGACAGTCAACATAGTTGTGTAGATGATGAGCACATCTCCCCTACTCCACCATCACAGGTGCTTGCTCTAACTTGGCACTATTATATGTGGTTCCATGTTGCGTATGATGTCTAGCTTGTATTGCTTCTAACTTTGTTGAATTGCATCTGCTTACTTTACACATAATGCCTGTGAATATGACATGTGTTCTTGTTTCTACATCAGACTACTATTCTTGCATATCCCGCATCAGCCACTTATGATAAGGCACCTTTAAGTCGCAAATATGATATTGGTTTGTGTCTTGCATATGATTTCTAGGATATACTGCTTATAATTTGTTGAAATGCCATACAGTTTGAACTTGGCAGAGTGATATTGGTTGCATCTTTCATATGGTGTCTAGCTTGCAGTGCTTCTAATTTTTTGAAATGCCTTCTGCTTAGTTACCACATCATATGTGTGAATATGTCACACCATCCTATTTTTCATACATATTCCATCCTCGCATCATGTGTTTGCCTTTCATCCGAGTAGTGTTCGTCAGTATCATGCATGAATGAGTTCTGAAGAGCGAATTTTATTCCTTTTTCTTATCGGTTTGACTTCACAATGCAAAATCATTATAGTTGAAGGAAATTAGTCCGGGAGTGGATGATGGTGGTCCTTCGGAGCAACTCAAACAGGGGGTCTCTACAGATTCTACTCTGCCATCCTCCCAACAAGATTCGCAAGACAACACAAGGCTGGACAGTCAACATAGCTGTGTAGATGATGAGCACATCTCCCCTACTCCACCATCATAGGTGCTTGCTCTAACTTGACACTATTATATGTGGTTGCATGTTGCGTATGATGTCTAGCTTGTATTGCTTCTAACTTGAATTGCATCTGCTTACTTTACACATAATGCCTGTGAATATGACATGTGTTCCTTTTTCTAAAACATACGTGTACACGATGAGCACATCTCCCCTACTCCACCAACACATGTGCTTGCTCTTACTTGGAACTGTTATACGTGGTTGCGTTTTCCGTATGATGTCTAGTTTGTATTGCTTCTGATTATGTTGAATTGCATCTGCGTAGCTAACAACTTATACCTACAACGATCACTTACCCATAAGACACATTTAACTTGGGACTGTGATGTAGGTTGCATCTTGCATTGTCTTCTAGCTTGTACTGCTTCTAATTTCTTGAAATGGCACTTACGACGAGACACTTTTTACCTGATAGAGTGATATTGGTTGCATGTTTATATGGTGCCTAGCTTTCATTTCTTCTAATTTTGTTGAAATGCCTTCCGCTTACTGTTTTTTCATACATATTCCATCCTCCTATCGTACGTGTGAATATGAAACGCTGTCTTTTTTGTATGTATTCCATCCTCCTGCACTTGCCTTACATCAAAGTAGTGTTCGTCTGTATCATGCATCAACCAGTTATGCAGAGCTAATTTTATTCATCTTCTTGTGGTTTTGACTTCATAAGGCAATATCAGAAAATAGGAAGGAAAAGAGTAAGTTAGGGGATGTTGGTGGTACTCCACACCGACGCAAACAGAGACTCTCTAGATTTGCCACTGCTACTGCTAATGAAGTTGAAGTCCCAAGTCTACATGATGAGTTCATCTCCCGCACTCCACCATCGCAGGTGCTTGCCCTAAGTTGATAGTGTGATAATTGGTTTCATGTTGCATATGTTGTCTAGCCTGTATTTTCTTCTATTTTGATTAAATTGCACCTGCTGAGTTTATACGTTATACATGTGCATATGACATGGCTTTCTGTGTCTAGAATACACTGCATCTATCTATCATACCATGTTCTTACATCAAAGTACTGCTATTGTGTATCCCGCATCAGTAACTCGTGATTGGACACTTTTAACATGGCAGTTTGATAGCGGTTGCATCTTGCATTGATTTCTACGTTGTACTGCTTCTCATTTTTCAAATTGCCACTTATGACAAGACACTTTTAACTTGGAGAGTAATATTGGTTGCATCTTTCATATGGTGTCTAGCTTGCATTACTTCTATTTTCTTGAAAATCCTTCTGCTTAGTTTGCACATCATAGCTGTGAATATGTCATGCCGTCCTGTTTTCCTTACATATTCCATCCTCATACGGTTGTCTTACATCAAAGTATTGCTTGTCTGTATCATGCATCAATGAGTTCTGAAGAGTGATTTTATTCTTTTGTGTTGTGGGTACAGCTTGACATGGCAAAGTCAAAAAAGAGCAAGGAAAATAATATAGTAGGGAGTGCTGTTACTCGTCGGGTGAAACAGAAAAGGCTCTGCCGTCGAGATTCTGCTGGTACTTATAGTGCAGTAGAAGGTCCAAGTCCACCGGATAAATCTACAAACACAGTATCACCTTCTCCACCAGCTGCAGCATCCGCTTCAACTGTACCAGCATCTCAACCAATTACTCGTTCGTTTTCTCCGGAACTGGCCAGTTCCCAAGCTGCCTTCACATCTAACACTACTTCCGAAGCACTGCTGACACAACAGGACTTGGCAAGATCAGATGAACCTCATGAGCATCAACACCAAGACGGTACCTGACCGAGTCAAGTTGCAGTTGCATGCTCCTTTATATGTACTCTCACAGTTTGATGTACACTAACACTTTCCATATTCGTTGTTGAACTAGCACCACGGCGCAAGCGGACAGGGATAATGTTTGACAGATTAACAAAATCTAAAGGAGGAAGAATGGAGATCCATTTTGAGGCAGGTTTAAAAAGGCCACGTGATGCTACAGAGTCAGCCAAGTTAGTATCAGAGGCAGCCGTTGCCGTTAGGTGTCATGCGTGTATCCTCCCAACGTGGATCCAGTACAGGAATCAGAAAGACAATACCCAGTTTAACACCTTCCTTGACCATTTATCTGTAAGTAATGTTATTCATCGCAATTAGTAATATTGTCTTGCTCTGTCCAATACTTTCTAGCTTCCTCCTAATAAGACTCACATTCTTTTTTCAACAGATGAGGTTCAAGTTGGATCTGAAAGATGATGCAACTAAACAAGCATGCACTCATGTTTTTCAGTCTGCTCTGCGACAGTATCGGTACCACCTTAGAAAATCGCACTTTGAAGGCAAGGCTAACAATGAAATCGCCCAAACATCTCCAGTGGAATATATTACAGATGAAGACTGGACAGCCCTCGTTAAACACTGGTCTGATCCAAAGTATCAGGTAGGCTATATGTATTTGATCAGACCACATATTGAACTTGTATTTATGTATGTGCCTTACAAGTGTATCTTCTTCTAGGCTAACTGTTTGAAGAACAAAACCAACCGTTCTAAAGTGAAATTCCAACAGACAACAGGATCTCGTAGCTATATTGCACACTGCGAGGCTCTTGTAAATAGCTGCTACTTCCTTCTTCTTTTTGTGCCATATTATCGTATCTATATTGACTTGTTCCAAATACAGCGGAAAGCCCGTGCGGACCAAAAAGAACCTGAACCGAATGCAGTGCAAATCTTCAAGGATTGCCACACCAGCAAGATGAAGGGCATGAGCACACCAGTTCAAGCCGCTGTTGTAAGTCCTTACTCCTCCTGCCTTGAACTGATTGGTACTGTGATGTGTTCATTTAACTACTTGGTTTGCAGCCAATGTCAGTTACTCTGTTCACTTTTATACACAATTGTCTTAACGTATCATTTCACCTTACATGGTTTAAAAGAGATGAAGGATATTGTTTTGGTCTTGATTTGTAATCTAGTTGTTATGTTCACGTGCGCACACAATGATAAAATAGCCTGTTTGTTTTATATCTGTTTGCCCATGATATGAATGATGTCATACTATGTTCATCCTACTTTAAACCATGTCTCTTTATCCTTAGATGTCAACGAATGTGAGGAAATAGACAATACAGCAGGCATGCTACATGGACATATGTTCCGAAAGTGATTTTATTATGTAGTTGGCACTACAATACATGCTAATGTATTATAGTAGTTCACCAAAATAAGTTATGTATAAATGTTTAACCTACTTTGTTTGTTTTTATCTCATTAGTAACTCACTGGTACACTAATCTACAAGTTCAAACTTTCAGGAAACTATGGAACAAATGATTGAACATCCACAACCACCTGAAGGTGACGAGGCTACTACAGGCACAATGTCACCTCTTGCTGCAGTGCGTCAGTATCTCTCCACTAACAGTGCAAAAAGCACCTTCCTGCATAATTCTGGGTTGGTTGTCAAGGTAACCTCGTCCAAATTGCCTACTGAACAAAATCTTCCTGCTAGACAGAGTGATATATCTGTGCTCCAGACACAAGTCCAATCCCTAATGGACGTTGTTTCGGAAACAAGAATAGTGGTTGAGAAATGCCGTCAAGATATGAATGGTTTTGAAACCAGACTATTAGACATTCGCTTCATTGTTGAAGAGCAATGGCGGAAAAAAGGTGGAGATCGTGCTGCTCCGTCAGGTTCTACAGCCTGAAACATTAGCACTCACGTCAAATGATATGTGCTTCTATACATCTGATGGTGCTTTTATCTGGAAGGACTGTAAACTTTATGCCAACAGGCCTTTTGTTGTATGATTGGAATTTATTTTGTTGTGATACAACATTTATGATGCTGCCACAGGCTACAGTAATTATGACGCTATTTTTGTATAGTGTAGGTTTATCTTAGTAATGTATTCGGACGAAAGCTTCGTAGGAGCCCAACATGCCAACATTCGTCGGGCCCATTCCAATTGGGATAAAAACGATTACGGGCCAAAATTGGCATGTAGCCCACTAAAAATATATGGGCTTAAATTAGCATAAGCTTTCAATTTTTTCTGGTAGGCCTGTGCCCATAGTGGGCCTTTAACAGGCCTAAACATAATTTGGGCCCTCAGTAAAAGTAGGACGTTTACAGGTGTAAATATGTCGAGCCCATAAAAACATGGGCCTTTAATAGACCGAAAGTGAGATTGGGCCCTGATTGTGCCAAATAACCCACTGGACTTAGCACGCTGAAATGGTGGCCCATTTACGATGCGGATATTTGACACGCCGAAATTCGGACAGGCCGTAAATGCGCCGAGCTAATACACGGGCCTTTAACAGGCCGGAACTTTGGTTGGGCTAGATTATCGTCATTTTTATATGGGCCGTTAATGGGCCCGATATGACGTTGGGCCACATATGGCCCATGGTTTACGTCCGGCGTTAACGGGCCGAAAATGACAACAGGCCGAAAGTGGGCCAAATCTATAGTGGGCCTCTAACAGGCCGAATGATAGACATGGCCGAATATGACCTAAATCCTTCACGGTCGTTTATGGGCCGAAAGTTTTGATGGCCTATAAATGGGCCCAAATGAAGCCGAACCTTTAACAGGCCAGAAATACACAGGGCCATAATTCGGCCCAATTACTTAGCGGACTGTTAACGGGCCAGAAGTGACCATGGGTCGCATTGATGACAAGTTTAGACCAGGCCGTTGACGGGCCGATTTGACATACAATGTTGGGCCTTTAGCTGGGTCGGCCCATTGTGGTCTGCAGAATCTTGTGGGCCTTTAGCTGGGCCGGCCCATTGTGGTCCGTAAAATCTTGTGGGCCTTTAGCTGGGCCGGTCCATTATGGTCCACTAAATTTTCTGGGCCTTTAGCTGGGCCAGACCATTATGGTCCACTAAATCTTATGGGCCTTCGGTTGGGCCGGCCCATTTAAACTTTGTGGGCCACTTTTGGGCCGGTCCACGTGTCAACATATCATAGGCCCATCTCGACCGTTGGATGAGTGACACCTGTGGCAACGCGGAGCTCACACGTGGATCCGTCAGCCAATGAGAATTTTACACATGGAAAATCGGCATTGGTCGTGGCTGTTAACGGGTTATCGAATCCAAAATCCGACCTGATAGCTTAACGGCGTTCCGTTACGGTGGATGCCACGTGTCGGTCACCCTTGACGAAAGCACTTCTGTGACGCGCGATTTATCGTCATGGAAGTGGACACTTCCATGATGATAATTTTGGTAATGTCATGGAACACTTCTACGACAACACAGGTATGACTATGTTGATTCTGTCATAAAATCGTCATGGATGTACATGCATGACAAAAAACGCGACCTACTGTGACAAACACGTATCATCACAAAAGTGTATTTTTTTTGTAGTGCTTCAGGAGAATTTATGTGACTGTAAGAATGCTGCAAACGAATGCAGACTATGAGAACCAAGGGATTCTCCCACGGACATGTACCTATGACAGCATTAGAGGTGCGAGGGAAGGGGAAGAGGTCATATGAATTCTCAGAAGATTTTGAAGATAAATCAGTTTGAAGACATTGACCTCATAACGCGAAGACATTCACTTATTGGATGAGAGTTGGTTCCAGATTTGTACAAGTGAGGAATCTAACTTGTAGAGAAGCATAAGTGAACAGACTAGGCATAGTATGAGATGCAGAAAGAGATAGATTCAACTTTGGAGATCTAGAAACCACTTTTGGTAAAGAAGGATGAATCTATTAGATCGAAAAGACGGTAAAAAGTGAATTTTAATTACCACACGAAGAACTGCTAGACGGAGCAAAGTTGGAGGCCGAGCAGTTCGATCTTCCGTGCCCTAACTTGGCGATGGAGGACACCTATAGCGATGGCGGAGAGGATGAGGTCTGCGGCCGACATGAGGACGGCGTCGTAGATGTCGCGACAGCTAAGCGCTTCGTCGCCGGCGTCATCGAGAGCTAGCGGGGGCGCTAGGGTTTGCGAGTGGTGGCGAGGTGGAAGAAGAATTTTTTACCGAGATGTGATGGGTATTTATAAGGAAAGGGACGGCACAGCGCAATTACGCAGGTGCCCCTGGCGGTTCACATCTGAAGGGCACGTGGCAAGCATGCAACACCTTGGAAGTTGTTCCATGTTCCCACGCATCCCTGGATTGTTGAGGTGGTCATTCCAAATTCTCCGGCTTTCAGGAAATAAGGATATAGCATTAAAAACAGATATAAATTTTTGTCTGATTGACTTCAGCTGACAAGGTCTCAGTGAAGACAATTGACAGTTTTCAATAGAATGCATATGCTTTGGACAGATAGAGTTGAGGTAGAAGCACAGATAGGTTAGGGTCCGATCACATTCACTTAGATCAAAAGATTTAGCACGAAGTCATAGCTATAAGTGAATGCTGTAGAGGACAGAACACAAAGATGCATATAACTAGTATAAGACCAAGTTAACAGGATGAAGGTAAGATTGAAGATAAGCCAGGGATGAAGATAAATCAAATATGAAGACTTTGCAAATATAATGCCAAGAGAAACACTTCAAACAAAAGTTTGGTGGTGGCGTTACCCACCATATAGGAAGTATTAGACACAGACAAGGCGCACAATTATCGTGGCGCTCCGAAGTCAAATTCCGCATTAATGTATTCACACTTAGAGTGTATGTCTTCATTGATTGAAGATATACATTACTTCGTGTGTTGCACATCCAAGTCATCAAAATGCACAAGTGTTAGGATGTGTGCCTAATCACAGGACATTTGAGGATTCCAAGACATTTAGCTCACACCGCAACTTGCAAAACCTTTTCTCATCCAAGGGCTTTGTGAAGATATCAGCCAATTGCTCTTCTGTCTTGACGTGAATGATATCAATATCTCCTTCATAACATGATCTCTGAGAAAGTGATGACGAATTTCAATGTGCTTTGTCTTCGAGTGATGAACTGGTTGTTGGCAATCTTGATGGCACTCTCATTGTCGCAGTAGAGAGGTGCATTCTTCAGGTGGATACCATAGTCCTTGAGAGTTTGCTTCATCCATAGAAGCTGAGCACAGCAAGATCCAGCAGCAATGTATTCGGATTCAGCAGTGGAGAGAGATACATAGTTCCGCTTCTTTTAAGACCAACAAACAAGAGATCGTCCTAGAAAGTGACATGTGCTTGATGTGGACTTGCGATCAACCTTGTCACCAGCATAATTAGCATCTGAGAATCCAACTAGATCAAACTCTGAGCCCTTTGGATACCATAATCCTAATGTTGGGTGTGAGCCAAATATCGAAGAATTCGCTTCACAGCTAAGTGATGCAATTCCTTTGGTGCCGCTTGGAATCGGGCACACACGCAAACACTAAGCATTATATCTGGCCTAGATGCACATAAATAAAGCAAAGAACCAGTCATGGAGCGGTATACCTTTTGATCGAACTCTTTACTACTGGCGTCAGGACCCAGATGACTTTTGGTTGGCATTGGTGTCGTGTATCCTTAGCAGTCTTGCATTCCAAACTTCTTTAGGCAATCTTTGAGGTATTTTTCTTGAGATATGAAGGTGTCATTGCATTGCTGACGGATTTGGAGACCCAGAAAGAACTTCAGCTCGCCCATCATGGACATCTGATATTGCTCTTGCATCATGTGACCAAACTCATCACTATATTTCTTGTTGGTGCAGCCGAAGACAATGTCGTCCACATAGATTTGGCACACAAATAATTCACCATCATATGTCTTCGTGAAGAGTGTAGGATCTAGTGAACCAGGTTTTAAGCCTTTGCTCTTCAGGAAGTCTTTGAGCGTATCATACCAAGCACGAGGGGCTTGTTTGAGGCCATTCAGTGCCTTCTTGAGCTTGTATACCATATCAGGATGTTTTGGATCTTCAAAGCCAGGAAGTTGTGCGACATATACTTCTTCTTCTATCTTTCCATTGAGAAAAGCACTCTTCACATCCATTTGATACAGAAGGATGTTGTGATGATTTGCATAGGCTAGCAGTATGCTAATGGCTTCAAGCCTTGCCACCGGAGCAAATGTTTCATCGAAGTCAATTCCTTCCACCTGAGTGTAACCTTGTGCAATGAGACGAGCCTTGTTTCTGACCACTTGACCATGCTCATCTTGCTTGTTGCGATATATCCATTTGGTGCCAATGATATTGTGCTTCCGAGGATCAGGACGCTTGACCAATTCCCACACATTATTCAGCTCAAACTGTTGAAGTTCTTCTTGCATAGCTTGAATCCATTCAGGTTCCGTGAAGGCTTCATCAACTTTCTTGGGTTCTGAGATCGAGACGAATGCAAAGTGCCCACAGAAATTGGTTAGTTGTGTTGTTCTTTGAGTAGCTCTTGAAAGAGTGAGTGGACTAAGTGCATTTAAGCTGTCAATTATCTTCTCAATCTGAACTTCATTTGCAACACGAGGATGAACAGCACGAAGATTTTGCTCTTGCTGATCAATGTCATCATTTGGGGGATTGCCTTCAGGCTGAGCATTGTCTTTAGGTTGATTAGGTGCAGAAATGATAAGCTCTTCTTTAGTCTGATTCTCAGATGGTATGATCTCTCCAATTCCCATTTGCTTGATTGATTCACTTGGAGGTACTTAATCTAGCACATTTGGAAGGTGCTCTCTTTGCGAGCCGTTAGTCTCATCGAACCGCACATCCACAGTTTCAACCACTTTATAGTGAAAGAGGTTGAAGACTCTGTAGGAGTGCAAATCCTTTCCGTAACCAAGCATAAAACCTTCATGTGCTTTCGGTGCAAATTTTGACGTGTGATGTGGATCCTTGATCTAGCACCTAGCACCAAATACTTTGAAGTAGCTTACATTTGGCTTCTTACCAGTTAGGAGTTCATAGGATGTTTTCTTCAGAAGCTTGTGAAGATAAACACGGTTGATGATGTGGCAAGCAGTGTCAATGGCTTCAGGCCAGAACTTCTGTGGAGTCTTGTACTCATCAAGCATCGTTCGGGCCATCTCAATAAGAGTTCTGTTCTTGCGCTCCGCGATGCCATTCTGCTGAGGTGTGTAAGGAGCAGAGAACTCATGAGTGATACCCAAAGTATCCAGATAAAGGTCGAGGCCGGTGTTCTTGAACTCAGTGTCGTTGTCGCTTCTGATGTGCTTGATCTTGATGCCATAGTTTGTCATGGCACGATTGGCAAAGCGTCTGAAGACATCCTGCACTTCGGTCTTGTAGAGGATTATATGCACCCAAGTATATCTAGAGTAATCATCAACAATGACAAAGCCATAGAGGCAAGCAGTAGCATTGAGAGTAGAGTAGTGAGTAGGACCAAATAAGTCCATGTGAAGCAACTCGAAGGGTTGAGATGTAGTCATGATTGTCTTCGAGGGATGCTTGGCCCTGGTCATCTTTCCAGCTTCGCAGGTGCCACACAGATGGTCCTTCTTGAACTTGACGCCTTCGATGCCCACGACATGCTTCTTCTTCGCGAGAGTGTACAAGTTCCTCATGCCAGCATGTCCTAGCCTTCGATGCCAAAGCCAGCACTCTGAAGCTTTTGCTAGAAGACATACGGCCATCTGTGGTCCTGCTGAGAAATCTACCATATACAGATTATCTTTCCAATACCCTTCAAAGACTAGAGACTTGTTAGATTCCATTAGCACAAGGCATCGATATTTTCCAAATAGCACAATCATGTTTAAGTCACAAAGCATTGAGATAGACATTAAGTTGAAACCAAGGGATTCAAAAAGCATCACTTTATCCATGTGCTGATCCCTTGACATTGCAACTCTACCTAGACCCAATACCTTGCTTTTACCAGTGTCAGCAAATGTGATGTGACTCTTGTCTGATGGACGTAGCGTTGAATCCATCAGAAGACTTTGATCGCCAGTCATGTGGTTAGTGCATCCACCGTCCATAATCCATTCTGAAGCACGAGGTGTCATAGCCTATAGTGCAGTTTGGGGGATAGGCTTCACCAAGCGAGTTGTGAAGCATAAACATTTGACGAACAAGTGGAACATGGAAATTTAGATCTTGGTTAGGATAGATAGGATGAGTGTCAAGGAATCCCAGAACAAAATACAAAGTCAGACCATTTCGGCATTTTATCTTGCACCCCACAAGATGTTGAAGGTCCCCAGCATTAGTTTTGGACGCCTTAGTTCTCCGGCTGCAGACCTTTCCTTGCAAAAGAGAGTTAAGTTTTCTTAACCACCCACATTTTCAGAGGTGGCTTAGAAGCAATGAGTGTAAGTGCAGCATATGAGAATTTTGGCTTTGGAGCCCTAGTAAATAGCCTTGCAGGAGGTGAATAATACTCATAGGAATAAGCAGAAAAGTTCTTAGTTCTATGAACATAGCGGTTTGAGGAAACACCCTCATATTCATGGGTCTGAGTATGATTTCCCTGCAAAACATTGACGTTAGGTGACTCGGATGAGTCCTCGGTCTGTATGAAGCTTTTGGACCATATGAAGCCTTTGGTATGGGGTTTGTCTTCTTCACAGGTGGTGTCATGATGACATTCACTGGAAGATTCTCAAGACGGCTTTTGGGTACCCATATCTTCTTCATAGGTGGCCCATTCCTGCAGTTAGTACCAATATACCTTGCAAACACTTCGCCATTATGATTCTTAAATAGTTTATAGTTTGCATCAAAGGATTCATCAATGATAATGGGGTTAGCACAAGTGAAACCAGACAAGGTGGATGGATCTACTGAAGGTTCCTTTGCAACAACCCATGTGGTTTTGGGGTACTGCTCAGGCTTCCAATACGAACCATCAACATTCATTTTCCTCTCGAACCCAACACCCTCTTTCCTAGGGTTTCAGTTCAGAATCTGCTTTTTGAGGACATCACATAATGTATGATGCCCTTTGAGACTTTTGTACATCCCTGTCTCAAGCAATGTCTTCAACCTGGCATTCTCATCAGCAATAGTAGTGGTATCCTCGGCAGAGGGGTTAGTTACCACATCAGTAGTTGAAGATATTGCAACAGTAGTAGAAGTGGAACATTCAGCAATAGAGGCAGCATTATCACGCTCAATGCATTTTAGACATGGTGGTTCAAATCCTTCCTGAGCGGGACTGATCTATTGAGCGCGAAGTGACTCGTTCTCCTTTTGAAGATCTTCATGAGCCGATCTCAATTTCTCAAGTTCCTGGTTCCTTTGAAGATAATCATAGGAAAGCTTTTCATGAGAAGTTGAGAGCGATTCATGTCGACTTTCAAGTTCTTGGTACTTAACATGAATATTTTTGATGTCTTCAATTAAGGACTGAGACTTGGTCATTTCCGCGTCCAACAGGTCATCGCTTTTGTCTAACAGTTTTTGAGTATGTTCCATAGCTTTCTGTTGTTCAGTTGCAATTTTAGCAAGTGTTTTGTAACTAGGTTTGGATTCACCATCAGAGTCATCTTCACTTGATGTTTGAAAGTAAGCATCGCGTGATTTTACCTTGGCACCACGTGCCATGAAGTAGTAGGTGGGAGGCGAGTCGTCCTTGTCATTATCATCAGCGTTGGTGACAGAGCCATTGTCTTCAGTGTTGAAGATGGACTTGGCGACGTAGGTTGTAGCTAGAGCCAGACTCGCAACACCAGAGTCAGACTCCACCTCCGCCTCCTCAGAAGCAGACTCCTCCTCTGAATCCATTTCCTTGCCAACAAAAGCACGAGCCTTGCCAGATGAGCTCTTCTTGTGTGATGAAGACTTGGAAGAAGACTTTGAGGATTTCTTCTTCTTCTTGTCATCAGAGTCATATTCTTTGCTCTTCTTCTTCTTCTTCTCATTGTCCCACTGTGGACACTCAGAGATGTAGTGACCAGGTTTCTTGCACTTGTGGTAGGTTCTCTTCTTGTGGTCATAGGCAGAAGCTTCATCATTCCTTGAGCTGGATCGTGAAGACTTTCTGAAGCCTTTCTTCTTGGTGAATTTCTGGAACTTCTTCACACGCATAGCAAGCTCCTTTCCAATGTCTTCAGGATCACCAGAACTGCAGTCAGATTCTTCTTCAGATGAGGAAGCAGCAACCTTTGCCTTCAAAGCGCGAGTTCGGCCATAGTTGGGGCCATAGATATCTCGTTTCTCAGATAGCTGGTACTCGTGTGTGTTGAGCCTCTCAAGTATGTCAGACGGATCAAGAGTCTTGAAGTCAGGGTGTTCTTGTATCATCAGGGCTAACGTGTCAAATGAGCTGTCAAGAGATCTCAGTAGTGTCTTCACTATTTCATGCTTCGTAATCTCAGTGGCGCCGAGTGCTTGGAGCTCATTTGTGATGTCAGTGAGGCGATCAAATGTGAGTTGGACATTCTCATTGTCGTGTCTCTTAAACCGGTTGAAGAGGTTGCAGAGAGTACTGATCCGTTGATCTTGCTGAGTTGAGACACCATCATTGACCTTGGAGAGCCAGTCCCAGACTAGCTTCGACATTTCCAGAGCACTCACACGGCCATACTGTCCTTTGGTTAGATGACCACAGATGATGTTCTTGGCGGTAGAGTCCAGTTGAATGAACTTCTTGACGTCAGCAGGGTGACACCTTCACCAGTCTTGGGAACATCGTTATTGACGACATACCATAGATTGACATCAATGGCTTCAAGATCCAAGCGCATCCTATTCTTCCAGTAGGGATATTCAGTGCCATTGAAGATGGGGCACGCAGCGGAGACTTTGATTATCCTTGCAGTCGACATAGCTAAAACTCCAGGTGGTTAAACCGAATCACATAGAACAAGGGAGTACCTTACTCTGATACCAATTGAAAGGGCTAGTTATCGACTAGTGGGGGGTGAATAGGCGATTTTTATGAAAGTCTTCAAAACATGGGAGTTTTGAAGACAAACAATAGAAACGACACTATTCGTATGCAGCGGAAGGTAGACTACACTAGACAAGCCATAGTCAAGTATTCAATGAAGTGAAAGCATGAAGACTATTAGCAGCTAGGTAGTAAAGATCAAGATGGAAGATAGTATGAAGCTAATTAGGACAGGTAGTAACACAGTGAAGTCAAACATATAGTGCAAGCAGGCAATGACTTCACGAAGACAAACTGTAAGTAGAGAGAAGTGAGAGATAGAACCAGTAGCTTCAGGAGGACAGGGATTTGTTTGACCAGTTCCAGTTGCTATGACAACTGTACGTCTGGTTAGGGAGGCTGAGATTCAACTCAGAAGACCGCGTCTTCACCTTATTCCCCTTGAGCTAAGGACACCTAGTCCCCGCCCAATCACTCTGGTAAGTCCTCAAGGTAGACTTCCAAACCTTCACAGACTTCGTTCACCGGCAATCCACAATGACTCTTGGATGCTCAAAACGTGACGCCTAATCGGCTGGAGGATTCATAGTCCTCAAGTGTAACAAGTCTTCAGATCACGCGGACAGAAAGACTTCAGTGATGCCAAACTCTCTTTGGGCTCTGGGTGGTTCGGGCTTTGTCCTCGCAAGGATTCTCTCTCAAAAGCTTTGGTGGTGGGTTGCTCTCAAACGATAAAAGCCGTGTACTAACTCTGAGCAGCCACCAATTTATGGTGTAGGGGGTGGGATATTTATAGTCACTGGGCAACCCGACCTAATTTGTCTGAAGTGACCCTGGGTCACTAAGGAACTGACACGTGTCACAACAGTCAGATTTCAAACACACGCGGCAGCTTGACTTGGGCTACAAGTAAAGCTGACTCATCCGACTCTGGATAAGATTTGCTCTCATTGTCTTTGCTTGAAGACATAGGATTTGGTTGAGCATCACTTTAGTCACTCTGACTTTGTTCACTTGGACCCCACTTAACAGTACGGTGGTCCCTATGACTCAACAAAGAAGAAAAGGAACACAACGTAACAACTAAGTCTTCGCGCTCCATAGTCTTCACTCGATGTCTTCTCATGTCATAGTCTTCAACGTGAATAGCTTCATAGACCACCATTGTCTTCAATGTCTTCACACATTTTTAGGGGTCATCTCCAATAGGTAAACCGAATCAATGAGGGACTAGTACCTGTGTTATCCTGCAATTCTCACAAACACATTAGTCCCTCAACCAGGTTTGTTGTCAATACTCCAAAACCAACTAGGGGTGGCACTAGATGCACTTACAGCATGCTCCTGCCTCCCATGGCCGGCTGTGCTACCGCGGAGGCCTCACCGCCCCCTACTATTCCCACCGCTGGCCAGGCCCTGCAGTGACGACAGCCTCACACCACAGTCGAACCAGTGAACCCTCATACTCCTCTCCGTGCGGGCTTCCACTGCCATGTCTTCCCCGGCTCTGCGTCGTCCCCTTCCTAGGCCTCATTGTCGTCCACCTCCCTGGTGCTCTCGGCGTGGCGTGGTCAACATGGTCAAGGAACGACTTCCATCGGAAGAGTACTGTACATGGAGAGGCTGACAGCTGGGTCCATGGCGGCCGCAAGGAAGTGCCTCCTTATTACGCGCAAAATAATTATTCATCCACCTGACAGCAGGGACCCACCGGACGGGCCACCGTATTTCACGAAAAAAATGTTTCTCCCCTGACTGCTCGGACCCACCAGCTACATCTGCGCATGCAAGGAAGTGCGTCTGGGCAAAAAAATGATTCACCCCCTGACTGCTGGGACCCACTAGCTACATCTTCGCACGGAAGGAAGTGCCTGACAGTCGGGACCCACCTGGTCGAAGCGTATGTAGCATTGTCATTCTAGTCGTGAATGTGTACATACATACTGGTCGATGTAGAGGCGCGCACGTGTCGTACTAGAGGCGTGCACGTGTCGTAGTAGAGGCGTGCACGTAGCATGTACACGTACGTATAGCGGCCAGAGTGCAAGAAAGAAAATACGGCCACGTACGTACATATGGGCGGGGTCTCGAACACCTAATCGCGCATACGTATGGCCAGGGCTCGTGTACATGGCTGGGTCGGAATGGAGAAACAACGTCGTCGTCGTGTTCATGGGGAGCCAACCGGCTGGGTCGGAACGAAATGCGTCGTCGTGTTCATCGAAGGGCTTGGACGGAACAACTGATGGAAACGAGGCCTGGCGTACCGCAGAACGGAGGAAACGGCCTTGTGTTCGATCGGCCACGTTTGAAACGGGATCCTGTTCATTAGGAGGTGTCTGGCGTACCGCAGAACGGAGGAAACGGAGTTGTGTTGGACCTCCTACGGTCGAAACGGGGTCCTGCTGATCGGGAGGGGTGTGGCGTACTGCAAAATGGAGGAAACGGACTTGTGTTGGAGCGCTACGGTCGAAACGGGGTTCTATTCATTGGGAGGGGTATGGCGTACCGCAAAACGGGAATCCACGGGCTACTGTTCATCCACCGTCGACCTCCTCCAGCCTCCACGGGCTACTATTCATCCACTATCAACCTCCTCTAGCCTCCACCTATGACTGTTCATCCACGGGCTCCTGTTCATCCAGCCTCCACCACGCGCTCCTCCACCGGCTACTGTTCAACCAGCCCTCTCCATGGGGGTCCTGTTCAACCACCCCTCCACGGGCTACTGTTCATCCAGCCCTCCACCGGCTATTGTTCAACCAGCCCTCCATGGGGTCCTGTTCATCCAGCCCTCCACGGGGTCCTGTTCATCCACCGGCTCGATCCCCCGTGGTACTGTTCATCCAGCGGCAACGACCTCTACTACCACGCATTCCTGTTCATCCAACCCCCATCGGGAACTGTTCATCCAAACCCCCTCAACAATGCTCATTGTTCATCCAGAGGCACCATCGATCGGCTTCAGTTAGTAGAAGTAGTGAAGGAATCACACTCGGGTTCAGTTAACAGCAAGGGATCGATCGATCGCTCGGGTTCGGTAACGCATAGCCTGTAGTGCAATTGCTCGGGTTCAGTTAGAGCCCAATGCCTCGCTCAGGTTCAGTTAGAGCGCAATGCCTCACACACACGCGTGTACGTACGAGAGAAACGTGCATCGCTTGGCCCCCGACCACCCACCATAATCGGGAACTCCCTGAAATTTTCCTCGCCCTCGCTTCTACCATGGCTTTTTCCGTCATGGACGACCCAAAGAATGTCATGCAGCTGCTATGAAAATCCCATTTTCTGTCATGATTTTTTGTCATAAAAGTAGGAGCCCACCACATCTATGATGATACCGGGTTTTGTCACAATTATCGTCATAGAAGTGTCATAAGTATGACAAAAAAATTCGTTCGGCCCAAGATGTCACGGATGTGTCTTTTTTTGTAGTGTTTGTAGAAGTTGCTGGCAACCGGCAGGAGCCTTATGGTTGTCTCTTTATTGTATGAAATGCAAACACCATGTAATTGCTTTACTTTATCACTATGCGTTAGAGATAGTTGTAGAAGTAGTAGTTGGCGAGACGACCACGACGCTACGATAGAGATCAAGGTGTCAAGCCAATGATGATGGAGATCATGACGATGCTTTGGAGATGGAGATCAAAAGCACAAGATGATGATGGCCATAACATGTCACATATTTTGATTGCATGTGATGTTTATCTTTTATGCATCTTATTTTGCTTAGTACGGCAGCAGCATTATAAGATGATCCCTTAACAAAATTTCAAGATATAAGTGTTCTCCCTGAGTATGCACCATTGCGACAGTTCATCGTGTTGATACACCACGTGATGATCGGGTGTGATAGACTCTACGTTCACATACAATGGGTGCAAGACAGTTTTGCACATGCAGAATACTCGGGTTAAACTTGACGAGCCTAGCATGTACAGACATGGCCTCAGAACATTGGAGAACGAAAGGTCGAACGTGAATCATATAGTAGATATGATCAACATAGAGATGTTCATCATTGATGACTACTCCATCTCACGTGATGGTCGGACATGGTTTAGTTGATTTGGATCACGTATCATTTAGATGACTTGAGGGATGTCTATCTAAGTGGGAGTTCTTAAGTAATTTGGTTAATTGAACTTAATTTATCATGAACTTAGTCCTGCTAATTTTTGCATATCTATGTTGTAGATCAATGGCCCGTGCTACCGTTCCCTTGAATTTTAATGCGTTCCTAGAGAAATCTAAGTTCAAAGATGATGGTAGCAACTACACAGACTGGATCCGTAACTTGAGGATTATCCTCATTGTTGCACAGAAGAATTATGTCCTTGATGCACCGCTAGGTGAAAGGCCTGTTGTAGGAGCAAATGCTGATGTTATGAATGTCTGGCAAGCTTGATCTGATGACTACTCGATAGTTCACTGTGCCATGCTTTACGGCTTAGAATTGGGACTTCAAAGACGTTTTGAACATCATGGACCATATGAGATGTTCCAGGAATTGGAGTTAATATTTCAAGAAAATGCCCGAGTTGGGAGATATGAAGTCCGCAACAAGTTCTATAGCTGCGAGATAGAGGAGAGCAGTTCTGTCAGTGAACACATACTCAAAATGTCTGGGTATCATAATCACTTGACTCAGTTGGGAGTTAATCTTCCAGATGATAGTGTTATTGACAGAGTTCTTCAATCACTGCCACCAAGCTACAAAGGCTTCATGATGAACTATAATATGCAAGGGATGGATAAGACACTTCCCAAGCTCTTCGCTATGCTCAAAGCTGCGAAGGTAGAAATCAAGAAGGAGCATCAAGTGTTGATGGTTAACAATACCACTAGTTTCAAGAAAAAAAGCAAGGGAAAGAAAGGGAACTTCAAGAAGAATAGCAAGCAAGTTGCCACTCCCGGGAAGAAGCCCAAAGCTGGACCCAAGCCTAAAACTGAGTGCTTCTACTACAAAGGGACTGGTCACTGGAAGCGGAACTGCCCCAAGTATTTGGCGGATAAGAAGGATGGCAAAGTGAACAAAGGTATATTTGATATACATGTTATTGTATGTTCATTTTTTTTATGTCTTTTTATATGCGGTTTTGGTATTTTCCCTTCTAAGTCTTTTTCGCCATTTTGTCTTTAATTGAACTAGTATAAGCTCCGTATTTCTAACTCTACTCTTTCTGGCTCCGTATTTCTAACTCTACTCTTTCTGGCTCCATATTGAAAACTCGAATATGGATTAAACGAAGATTGGCTAAAGACGAGGAGACGATGCCCGTCAGGAATGGTTCCAAGGTCGATGTGATCACCGTCGGCACGCTACCTCTACATCTACCTTCGGGATTAGTTTTAGACCTGAATAATTGTTATTTGGTGCCAGCATTGAGCTTGAACATTATATCTAGATCTTGTTTAGTGTGCGACGGTTATTCATTTAAATCAGAGAATAATGGTTGCTCTATTTATATGAGTAATATCTTTTATGGTCATGCACCCTTGAAGAGTGGTCTCTTTTTATTGAATCTCGGCTATGATGATACACATATTCACAATATTGATGCCAAAAGATGCAAAGTTGATAATAATAATGCAACATATTTCTGGTACTGTCATTTAGGTCATATTGGTGTAAAGCGCATGAAGAAACTCCATGCAGATGGGCTTTTGGAATCACTTGATTATGAATCATTTGATACTTGCAAACCATGCCTCATGGGCAAGATGACTAAAACTCCGTTCTCGGGAACAATGGAGCGAGCTAATGACTTATTGAAAATAATACATACCGATGTATGCGGTCCGATGAGTGTTTAAGCTCTCGGCGGGTATCGTTATTTTCTGACCTTCACAGATGATTTGAGTAGATATGGGTATATCTACTTGATGAAACACAAGTCTGAAACATTTGAAAAGTTCAAAGAATTTCAGAGTGAAGTGGAGAATCATCGTAACCAGAAAATAAAGTTTCTACGATATGATCACAGAGGCAAATATTTGAGTTACTAGTTTGGCCTTCATTTAAAACAATATGGAATAGTTTCACAACTCACGCAACCTGAAACACCACAGCGTAATGGTGTGTCCGAACATCATAACTGTACTTTATTAGATATGGTGCGATCTATGATGTCTCTTACCGATTTACCACTATCGTTTTGGGGTTATGCATTAGAGACAGATGCATTCACATTAAATAGGGCACCGTTTAAATCCATTGAGACGACACCGTATGAACTATGGTTTGGCAAGAAACCTAAGTTGTCATTTATTAAAGTTTGGGGTTGCGACACTTATGTCAAAAGGCTTCAGCCTGATAAGCTCAAACCCAAATCAGAGAAGTGCGTCTTCATAGGATACCCTAAGGAAACAATCGGGTACACCTTCTACCACAAATCCAAAGGCAAGGTATTGGTTGCCAAGAATGGAAACTTTCTAGAGAAGGAGTTTCTCTCGAAAGAAGTGAGTGGGAGGAAAGTAGAACTTGATGAGGTAACTGTACCTTCTCTCAGATTGGAAAGTAGCTCATTAGAGAAATCCGTTCCCGTGATGCCTACACTAACTAGAGAGGAAGCTAATGATGATGATCATGAAACTTCAGATCAAGTTACTAAAGGACCTCGTAGGTCGAATAGAGCATGATCCACACCAGAGTGGTAATCCTGTTCTGGAAGTCATGTTACTTGATCATGACGAACCTACAAACTATGAATAAGCAACGATGAGACCAGATTCCGATAAATGGCTTGAGGCCATGAAATATGAGATAGGATCCATGTAGTATGGACTTTGGTGGACTTGCCCGACGATCAGCGAGCCATAGAGAATAAATGGATCTTCAAGAAGAAGACTGACGCTGATGGTAATGTTACTGTCTACAAAGCTCGACTTGTCGCAAAAGGTTTTCGACAAGTTTAAGGAGTTGACTACGATGAGACCTTCTCACCCGTAGCAATGCTTAAGTCTGTCCGAATCATGTCAGCAATTACCGCATTTTATGATTATGAAATCTGGCAAATGGACGTCAAAATTGCATTCCTTAATGGATCTTAAAGAAGAGTTGTATATGATGCAACCAGAAGGTTTTGTCGATCCTAAAGGTGCTAACAAAGTGTGCAAGCTCCAGCGATCCATCTATGGACTGGTGCAAGCATCTCGGAGTTGGAATGTATGCTTTGATGAGGTGATCAAAGCATATGGTTTTATACAGACTTTCGGAGAAGTCCGTATTTACAAGAAAGTGAGTGGGAGCTCTGTAGCATTTCTAATATTATATGTGGATGACATATTGTTGATTGGAAACGATATAGAATTTCTGGATAGCATAAAAGGATACTTGAATAAGAGTTTTTCAATGAAAGACCTTGGTGAAGCTGCTTATATATTGGGCATCAAGATCTATAGAGATAGATCAAGACGCTTAAGAGGACTTTCACAAAGCACATACCTTGATAAAGTTTTGAATAAGTTCAAAATGGATGAGTCAAATAAAGGGTTCTTGCCTGTGTTACAAGGTGTGAAGTTGAGTTAGACTCAATGCCCGACCACTGCAGAAGATAGAGAGAAAATGAAAGTCATTCCCTGTGCCTCACCCATAGGTTCTATCATGTATGCTATGCTGTGTACCAGGCCTGATGCATGCCTTGCTATAAGTTTAGCAAGGAGGTACCAAAGTAATCCAGGAGTGGATCACTGGACAGCGGTCAAGAACATCCTGAAGTACCTTAAAAGGACTAAGGATATGTTTCTCGTTTATGGAGGTGACAAAGAGCTCGTTGTAAATGGCTACGTCGATGCTAGCTTTGACACTGATCTGGATGACTCTAAGTCACAAACCAGATACGTATTTATATTGAATGGTGGAGTTATCAGTTGAATGGTCACTGTTGGAAATATGCCCTAGAGGCAATAATAAAAGCATTATTATTATATTTCCTTGTTCATGATAATTGTCTTTATTCATGCTATAATTGTGTTATCCGGAAATCGTAATACATGTGTGAATAACAGACATCAACATGTCCCTAGTGAGCCTCTAGTTGACTAGCTCGTTGATCAATAGATAGTCATGGTTTCCTGACTATGGACACTGGATGTCATTGATAACGAGATCACATCATTAGGAGAATGATGTGATGGACAAGACCCAATCCTAAACATAGCACAAGATCGTATAGTTCCTTTGCTAGAGTTTTCCAATGTCAAGTATCTTTTCCTTAGACCATGAGATCGTGTAACTCCCGGATACCGTAGGAGTGCTTTGGGTATGCCAAACGTCACAACGTAACTGGGTGACTATAAAGGTAGACTACGGGTATCTCCGAAAGTGTCTGTTGGGTGACATGGATCAAGACTGGGATTTGTCACTCCGTATGACGGAGAGGTATCACTGGGCCCACTCGGTAATGCATCATCATAATGAGCTCAGAGTGACCAAGTGTCTGGTCACGGGATCATGCATTACGGTACGAGTAAAGTGACTTGCCGGTAACGAGATTGAACGAGGTATTGGGATACCGACGATCGAATCTCGGGCAAGTAACATATCGATAGACAAAGGGAATAGCGTACGGGGTTGATTGAATCCTCGACATCGTGGTTCATCCAATGAGATCATCGTGGAGCATGTGGGAGCCAACATGGGTATCCAGATCCCGCTGTTGGTTATTGACCGGAGAGTCGTCTCGGTCATGTCTGCTTGTCTCTCGAACCCGTAGGGTCTACACACTTAAGGTTCAGTTACGCTAGGGTTGTAGGGATATGTATATGCAGTAACCCGAATGTTGTTCGGAGTCCCGGATGAGATCCCGGACGTCACGAGGAGTTCCGGAATGGTCCGGAGGTAAAGATTTATATATGGGAAGTCCTGTTTCGGGCATCGGGACAAGTTTCGGGGTTATCGGTATTGTACCGGGACCACCGGAAGGGTCCCGGGGGTCCACCGGGTGGGTCCACCTGTCCCGGGGGGCCACATGGGCTGTAGGGGGTGCGCCTTGGCCTAATGGGCCAAGGGCACCAGCCCCACATAGGCCCATGCGCCTAGGGTTTAAGGGGGAAAGAGTCCTAGGAGGGTAAGGCACCTCCTAGGTGCCTTGGGGGGAGGGAAACCCCCCTTGGCCGCCGCACCCCCTAGGAGATTGGATCTCCTAGGGCCGGCCACCCCCCTTGGCACCCCTATATATAGTGGGGGAGAGGAGGGACTTCATACCTGAACGCCTCGGCCTTTGGTTGCCTCCTTCTCCCTCCCCAACACCTCCTCAACCTCCATAGTGCTTAGCGAAGCTCTGCCGGAGTACTGCAGCTCCATCAACACCACGCCGTCGTGCTGCTGCTGGTGCCATCTCCCTCAACCTCTCCTCCCTCCCTTGCTGGATCAAGAAGGAGGAGACGTGGCTGTTCCGTACGTGTGTTGAACGCGGAGGTGCCGTCCGTTCGGCGCTGGTCATCGGTGATTTGGATCACGTCGAGTACGACTACATCATCACCGTTCTTTTGAACGCTTCCGCTCGCGATCTACAAAGGTATGTAGATGCATCTAATCACTCGTTGCTAGATGAACTCCTAGATGATCTTGGTGAAACGAGTAGGAAAATTTTTGTTTTCTGCAACGTTCCCCAACAGTGGCATCATGAGCTAGGTCTATGCGTAGTTCTTCTTGCGCGAGTAGAACACAATTTGTTGTGGGCGTAGATTTGTCAACTTTCTTGCCGTTACTAGTCCTTTCTTGCTTCAGCGGTATTGTGGGATGAAGCGGCCCGGACCAACCTTACACGTACGCTTACGTGAGACCGGTTCCACCCACTAACATGCACTAGTTGCATAAGGTGGCTGGCGGGTGTCTGTCTCTCCTACTTTAGTTGGAGCGGAATCGATGAACAGGGTCCTTATGAAGGGTAAATAGAAGTTGACAAATCACGTTGTGGCTTTAACGTAGGTAAGAAAACGTTCTTGCTAGAACCCTAATTCAGCCACGTAAAACTTGCAACAACAATTAGAGGACGTCTAACTTGTTTTTGCAGCAAGTGGTTTGTGATATGATATGGCCAAAGTTGTGATGAATGATGAATGATCTATATGTGATGTATGAGATGTTCATGCTATTGTAATAGGAATCACGACTTGCATGTCGATGAGTATGACAACCGGCAGGAGCCATAGGAGTTGTCTTTATTCTTTTATATGACCTGCGTGTCATCAAGAAACGCCATGTAATTACTTTACTTTATTGCTAAACGCGTTAGCCATAGTAGTAGAAGTAATAGTTGGCGAGCAACTTCATGGAGACACGATGATGGAGATCATGATGATGGAGATCATGGTGTCAAGCCGGTGACAAAATGATCATGGAGCCCCAAGATGGAGATCAAAGGAGCTATGTGATATTGGCCATATCATGTCACGTTTATTATTTGATTGCATGTGATGTTTATCATGTTTTGCATCTTGTTTACTTAGAACGACGGTAGTAAATAAGATGATCCCTCACAATAAATTCAAGAAGTGTTCCTCCTAACTGTGCACCGTTGCGACAGTTCGCTGTTTCAAAACACCACATGATGATCGGGTGTTTTATTCAGACGTTCACATACAACGGGTGTAAGACAGATTTACACATGCAAACACTTAGGTTGACTTGACGAGCCTAGCATGTACAGACATGGCCTCGGAACACGGAAGACCGAAAGGTCGAGCATGAGTCGTATAGAAGATACGATCAACATGAAGATGTTCACCGATGTTGACTAGTCCGTCTCACGTGATGATCGGACACGGTCTAGTTTAACTCGGATCATGTAATACTTAGATGACTAGAGGGATGTCTAATCTAAGTGGGAGTTCATTAATAATTTGATTAGTTGAACTTAATTATCATGAACTTAGTCTAAAATCTTTGCAGTATGTCTTGTAGATCAAATGGCCAACGTAGTCCTCAACTTCAACGCGTTCCTAGAGAAAACTAAGCTGAAAGACGATGGCAGCAACTATACGGACTGGGTCCGGAACCTGAGGATCATCCTCATAGCTGCCAAGAAAGATTATGTCCTACAAGCACCGCTTGGTGACGCACCCGTTCTCCCTGCAGAACAAGATGTTATGAACGCTTGGCAGGCACGTTTCGATGACTACTCCCTCGTTCAGTGCGGCATGCTTTACAGCCTAGAGCCGGGGCTCCAAAAGCGTTTTGAGAGACATGGAGCATATGAGATGTTCAAAGAGCTGAAAATGGTTTTCCAAGCTCATGCTCGGGTCGAGAGATATGAAGTCTCCGACAAATTCTTCAGCTGTAAGATGGAGGAAAACAGTTCTGTCAGTGAGCACATACTCACTATGTCTGGGTTGCATAACCGCTTGACTCAGCTGGGAGTTAATCTCCCGGATGATGCGGTCATTGACAGAATCCTCCAGTCGCTTCCACCAAGCTACAAGAGCTTTGTGATGAACTTCAATATGCAGGGGATGGAAAAGACCATTCCTGAAGTATTTGCTATGCTGAAATCAGCAGAGGTAGAAGTCAGGAAGGAACATCAAGTGTTGATGGTCAATAAAACCACTAAGTTCAAGAAAGGCAAGGGTAAAAAGAACTTCAAGAAGGACGGCAAGGAGGTTGCCGCGCCCGGCAAGCAAGCTGCCAGGAAGAAGCCAAAGAATGGACCCAAGCCCGAGACTGAGTGCTTTTATTGCAAGGGAAGCGGTCACTGGAAGCGGAACTGCCCTAAGTACTTAGCGGATAAGAAGGCCGGCAAAACAAAAGGTATATGTGATATACATGTAATTGATGTGTACCTTACTAGTGCCCGTAGTAGCTCCTGGGTATTTGATACCGGTGCAGTTGCTCACATTTGTAACTCAAAGCAGGGGCTGCGGAATAAGCGGAAACTGGCAAAGGACGAGGTGACGATGCGCGTCGGGAATGGTTCCAAGGTCAATGTGATCGCCGTCGGCACACTACCTCTGCATCTCCCTTCGGGATTAGTTTTAAACCTTAATAATTGTTATTTAGTGCCAGCTTTGAGCATGAACATTGTATCGGGATCTCGTTTAATTCGAGATGGCTACTCTTTTAAATCTGAGAATAATGGTTGTTCCATTTTTATGAGAGATATGTTTTATGGTCATGCTCCTATGGTGAATGGTTTATTCTTTATGAATCTCGAACGTGATGCTACACATGTTCATAATGTGAGTACCAAAAGAAGTAAGGTTGATAATGATAGTCCCACATACTTGTGGCACTGCCGCCTTGGTCACATAGGTGTCAAACGCATGAAGAAGCTCCATGCTGATGGACTTTTAGAGTCTCTTGATTATGAATCATTTGACACATGCGAACCATGCCTTATGGGTAAAATGACCAAGACTCCGTTCTCAGGAACAATGGAGCGAGCAACCGACTTATTGGAAATCATACATACTGATGTGTGCGGTCCAATGAGTGTTGAGGCTCGCGGTGGCTATCGCTATGTTCTCACCCTCACTGATGATTTAAGTAGGTATGGGTATATCTACTTAATGAAACACAAGTCTGAAACCTTTGAAAAGTTCAAGGAATTTCAGAGTGAGGTTGAAAATCAACGTGACAGGAAAATCAAGTTTCTACGATCAGATCGTGGAGGAGAATACTTGAGTCACGAGTTTGGGGCACACTTAAGAAAATGTGGAATAGTTTCACAACTCACGCCGCCTGGAACACCTCAGCGTAATGGTGTGTCCGAACGTCGTAATCGCACTCTGTTAGATATGGTGCGATCTATGATGTCTCTTACCGATTTACCGCTTTCTTTTTGGGGCTATGCTTTAGAGACTGCCGCATTCACTTTAAATAGGGCTCCGTCGAAATCCGTTGAGACGACACCGTATGAATTATGGTTTGGAAAGAAACCTAAGCTGTCGTTTCTAAAAGTTTGGGGATGCGATGCTTATGTCAAGAAACTTCAACCTGAAAAGCTCGAACCCAAGTCGGAAAAATGCGTCTTCATAGGATACCCAAAAGAAACTATTGGGTACACCTTCTACCTCAGATCCGAAGGCAAGATCTTTGTTGCCAAGAATGGGTCCTTTCTGGAGAAAGAGTTTCTCTCGAAAGAAGTAAGTGGGAGGAAAGTAGAGCTTGATGAAGTATTACCTCTTGAACCGGAAAAAGGCGCAACTCAAGAAAATGTTCCTGAGGTGCCTGCACCGACTAGAGAGGAAGTTAATGACAATGATCAAGATACTTCTGATCAAGCCCCTACTGAAATTCGAAGGTCCACAAGGACACGTTCCGCACCAGAGTGGTACGGCAACCCTGTCTTGGAAATCATGCTGTTAGACAACGGTGAACCTTCGAACTATGAAGAAGCGATGGCGGGCCCGGATTCCGACAAATGGCTAGAAGCCATGAAATCCGAGATAGGATCCATGTATGAAAACAAAGTATGGACTTTGACTGACTTGCCCGTTGAGCGGCGAGCCATAGAAAATAAATGGATCTTTAAGAGGAAGACAGACGCGGATGGTAATGTGACCATCTATAAAGCTCGGCTTGTCGCTAAGGGTTATCGACAAGTTCAAGGGGTTGACTACGATGAGACTTTCTCACCGGTAGCGAAGCTGAAGTCCGTCCGAATCATGTTATCAATTGCCGCATTCTATGATTACGAAATATGGCAAATGGACGTCAAAACGGCATTCCTTAATGGTTTCCTTAAGGAAGAATTGTATATGATGCAGCCAGAAGGTTTTGTCGATCCTAAGAATGCTGACAAAGTGTGCAAGCTCCAACGCTCGATTTATGGGCTGGTGCAAGCATCTCGGAGTTGGAACATTCGCTTTGATGAGATGATCAAAGCGTTTGGGTTTACACAGACTTATGGAGAAGCCTGCGTTTACAAGAAAGTGAGTGGGAGCTCTGTAGCATTTCTCATATTATATGTAGATGACATACTTTTGATGGGAAATGATATAGAACTCTTGGACAACATCAAGGCCTACTTGAATAAAAGTTTTTCAATGAAGGACCTTGGAGAAGCTGCTTATATATTAGGCATCAAAATCTATAGAGATAGATCGAGACGCCTCATAGGTCTTTCACAAAGCACATACCTTGATAAGATATTGAAGAAGTTCAATATGGATCAATCCAAGAAGGGGTTCTTGCCTGTGTTGCAAGGTATGAAATTGAGCTCAGCTCAATGTCCGACCACGGCAGAAGATATAGAAGAGATGAGCGTCATCCCCTATGCCTCAGCCATAGGTTCTATTATGTATGCCATGCTGTGTACCAGACCTGATGTAAATCTTGCCGTAAGTTTGGTAGGAAGGTACCAAAGTAATCCCGACAAGGAACACTGGACAGCGGTCAAGAATATCCTGAAGTACCTGAAAAGGACTAAGGAAATGTTTCTCGTTTATGGAGGTGACGAAGAGCTCGTCATAAAGGGTTACGTCGACGCTAGCTTCGACACAGATCTGGATGACTCTAAGTCACAAACCGGATACGTGTATATTTTGAATGGTGGGGCAGTAAGCTGGTGCAGTTGCAAGCAAAGCGTCGTGGCGGGATCTACATGTGAAGCGGAGTACATGGCAGCCTCGGAGGCAGCACATGAAGCAATATGGGTGAAGGAGTTCATCACCGACCTAGGAGTCATACCCAATGCGTCGGGGCCGATCAAGCTCTTCTATGACAACACTGGAGCTATTGCACTTGCCAAGGAGCCCAGGTTTCACAAGTAGACAAGGCACATCAAGCGCCGCTTCAACTCCATTCGTGAAAATGTTCAAGATGGAGACATAGAGATTTGTAAAGTACATACGGACCTGAATGTAGCAGATCCGTTGACTAAACCTCTCCCTAGAGCAAAACATGATCAACACCAGAATTCCATGGGTGTTCGATTCATCACAATGTAACTAGATTATTGACTCTAGTGCAAGTGGGAGACTGTTGGAAATATGCCCTAGAGGCAATAATAAAAGCATTATTATTATATTTCCTTGTTCATGATAATTGTCTTTATTCATGCTATAATTGTGTTATCCGGAAATCGTAATACATGTGTGAATAACAGACATCAACATGTCCCTAGTGAGCCTCTAGTTGACTAGCTCGTTGATCAACAGATAGTCATGGTTTCCTGACTATGGACACTGGATGTCATTGATAACGAGATCACATCATTAGGAGAATGATGTGATGGACAAGACCCAATCCTAAACATAGCACAAGATCGTATAGTTTGTTTGCTAGAGTTTTGCAATGTCAAAGTATCTTTTCCTTAGACCATGAGATCGTGTAACTCCCGGATACCGTAGGAGTGCTTTGGGTATGCCAAACGTCACAACGTAACTGGGTGACTATAAAGGTAGACTACGGGTATCTCCGAAAGTGTCTGTTGGGTGACATGGATCAAGACTGGGATTTGTCACTCCGTATGACGGAGAGGTATCACTGGGCCCACTCGGTAATGCATCATCATAATGAGCTCAGAGTGACCAAGTGTCTGGTCACGGGATCATGCATTACGGTACGAGTAAAGTGACTTGCCGGTAACGAGATTGAACGAGGTATTGGGATACCGACGATCGAATCTCGGGCAAGTAACATATCGATAGACAAAGGGAATAGCTACGGGGTTGATAGAATCCTCGACATCGTGGTTCATCCGATGAGATCATCGTGGAGCATGTGGGAGCCAACATGGGTATCCAGATCCCGCTGTTGGTTATTGACCGGAGAGTCGTCTCGGTCATGTCTGCTTGTCTCCCGAACCCGTAGGGTCTACACACTTAAGGTTCAGTTACGCTAGGGTTGTAGGGATATGTATATGCAGTAACCCGAATGTTGTTCGGAGTCCCGGATGAGATCCCGGATGTCACGAGGAGTTCCGGAATGGTCCGGAGGTAAAGATTTATATATAGGAAGTCCTGTTTCGGGCATCGGGACAAGTTTCGGGGTTATCGGTATTGTACCGGGACCACCGGAAGGGTCCCGGGGGTCCACCGGGTGGGTCCACCTGTCCCGGGGGGGCCACATGGGCTGTAGGGGGTGCGCCTTGGCCTAATGGGCCAAGGGCACCAGCCCCACATAGGCCCATGCGCCTAGGGTTTGAAGGGGGAAGAGTCCTAGGAGGGGAAGGCACCTCCTAGGTGCCTTGGGGGGAGGGAAACCCCCCTTGGCCGCCGCACCCCCTAGGAGATTGGATCTCCTAGGGCCGGCCACCCCCCCTTGGCCCTCCTATATATAGTGGGGGAGAGGAGGGACTTCATACCTGAACGCCTTGGCCTTTGGTTGCCTCCTTCTCCCTCCCCAACACCTCCTCCACCTCCATAGTGCTTAGCGAAGCTCTGCCGGAGTACTGCAGCTCCATCAACACCACGCCGTCGTGCTGCTGCTGGTGCCATCCCCCTCAACCTCTCCTCCCTCCCTTGCTGGATCAAGAAGGAGGAGACGTGGCTGTTCCGTACGTGTGTTGAACGCGGAGGTGCCGTCCGTTCGGCGCTGGTCATCGGTGATTTGGATCACGTCGAGTACGACTACATCATCACCGTTCTTTTGAACGCTTCCGCTCGCGATCTACAAAGGTATGTAGATGCATCTAATCACTCGTTGCTAGATGAACTCCTAGATGATCTTGGTGAAACGAGTAGGAAAATTTTTGTTTTCTGCAACGTTCCCCAACAGTGGCATCATGAGCTAGGTCTATGCGTAGTTCTTCTTGCGCGAGTAGAACACAATTTGTTGTGGGCGTAGATTTGTCAACTTTCTTGCCGTTACTAGTCCTTTCTTGCTTCAGCGGTATTGTGGGATGAAGCGGCCCGGACCAACCTTACACGTACGCTTACGTGAGACCGGTTCCACCCACTAACATGCACTAGTTGCATAAGGTGGCTGGCGGGTGTCTGTCTCTCCTACTTTAGTTGGAGCGGAATCGATGAACAGGGTCCTTATGAAGGGTAAATAGAAGTTGACAAATCACGTTGTGGCTTTAACGTAGGTAAGAAAACGTTCTTGCTAGAACCCTAATTCAGCCACGTAAAACTTGCAACAACAATTAGAGGACGTCTAACTTGTTTTTGCAGCAAGTGGTTTGTGATATGATATGGCCAAAGTTGTGATGAATGATGAATGATCTATATGTGATGTATGAGATGTTCATGCTATTGTAATAGGAATCACGACTTGCATGTCGATGAGTATGACAACCGGCAGGAGCCATAGGAGTTGTCTTTATTCTTTTATATGACCTGCGTGTCATCAAGAAACGCCATGTAATTACTTTACTTTATTGCTAAACGCGTTAGCCATAGTAGTAGAAGTAATGGTTGGCGAGCAACTTCATGGAGACACGATGATGGAGATCATGATGATGGAGATCATGGTGTCAAGCCGGTGACAAGATGATCATGGAGCCCCAAGATGGAGATCAAAGGAGCTATGTGATATTGGCCATATCATGTCACGTTTATTATTTGATTGCATGTGATGTTTATCATGTTTTGCATCTTGTTTACTTAGAACGACGGTAGTAAATAAGATGACCCCTCACAATAAATTCAAGAAGTGTTCCCCCTAACTGTGCACCGTTGCGACAGTTCGCTGTTTCAAAACACCACGTGATGATCGGGTGTTTTATTCAGACGTTCACATACAACGGGTGTAAGACAGATTTACACATGCAAACACTTAGGTTGACTTGACGAGCCTAGCATGTACAGACATGGCCTCGGAACACAGAAGACCGAAAGGTCGAGCATGAGTCGTATAGAAGATACGATCAACATGAAGATGTTCACCGATGTTGACTAGTCCGTCTCACGTGATGATCGGACACGGTCTAGTTTAACTCGGATCATGTAATACTTAGATGACTAGAGGGATGTCTAATCTAAGTGGGAGTTCACTAATAATTTGATTAGTTGAACTTAATTATCATGAACTTAGTCTAAAATCTTTGCAATATGTCTTGTAGATCAAATGGCCAACGTAGTCCTCAACTTCAACGCGTTCCTAGAGAAAACTAAGCTGAAAGACGATGGCAGCAACTATACGGACTGGGTCCGGAACCTGAGGATCATCCTCATAGCTGCCAAGAAAGATTATGTCCTACAATCACCGCTTGGTGACGCACCCGTTCTCCCTGCAGAACAAGATGTTATGAACGCTTGGCAGGTACGTATCGATGACTACTCCCTCGTTCAGTGCGGCATGCTTTACAGCCTAGAGCCGGGGCTCGAAAAGCGTTTTGAGAGACATGGAGCATATGAGATGTTCGAAGAGCTGAAAATGGTTTTCCAAGCTCATGCCCGGGTCGAGAGATATGAAGTCTCCGACAAATTCTTCAGCTGTAAGATGGAGGAAAACAGTTCTGTCAGTGAGCACATACTCACTATGTCTGGGTTGCACAACCGCTTGACTCAGCTGGGAGTTAATCTCCCGGATGATGCGGTCATTGACATAATCCTCCAGTCGCTTCCACCAAGCTACAAGAGCTTTGTGATGAACTTCAATATGCAGGGGATGGAAAAGACCATTCCTGAAGTATTTGCTATGCTGAAATCAGCAGAGGTAGAAGTCAGGAAGGAACATCAAGTGTTGATGGTCAATAAAACCACTAAGTTCAAGAAAGGCAAGGGTAAAAAGAACTTCAAGAAGGACGGCAAGGAGGTTGCTGCACCCGGCAAGCAAGCTGCCGGGAAGAAGCCAAAGAATGGACCCAAGCCCGAGACTGAGTGCTTTTATTGCAAGGGAAGCGGTCACTGGAAGCGGAACTGCCCTAAGTACTTAGCGGATAAGAAGGCCGGCAAAACAAAAGGTATATGTTATATACATGTAATTGATGTGTACCTTACTAGTGCCCGTAGTGGCTCCTGGGTATTTGATACCGGTGCAGTTGCTCACATTTGTAACTCAAAACAGGGGCTGCGGAATAAGCGGAAACTGGCAAAGGACGAGGTGACGATGCGCGTCGGGAATGGTTCCAAGGTCAATGTGATCGCCGTCGGCACGCTGCCTCTGCATCTCCCTTCGGGATTAGTTTTAAACCTTAATAATTGTTATTTAGTGCCAGCTTTGAGCATGAACATTGTATCGGGATCTCGTTTAATTCGAGATGGCTACTCTTTTAAATCTGAGAATAATGGTTGTTCCATTTTTATGAGAGATATGTTTTATGGTCATGCTCCTATGGTGAATGGTTTATTCTTTATGAATCTCGAACGTGATGCTACACATGTTCATAATGTGAGTACCAAAAGAAGTAAGGTTGATAATGATAGTCCCACATACTTGTGGCACTGCCGCCTTGGTCACATAGGTGTCAAACGCATGAAGAAGCTCCATGCTGATGGACTTTTAGAGTCTCTTGATTATGAATCATTTGACACATGCGAACCATGCCTTATGGGTAAAATGACCAAGACTCCGTTCTCAGGAACAATGGAGCGAGCAACCGACTTATTGGAAATCATACATACTGATGTGTGCGGTCCAATGAGTGTTGAGGCTCGCGGTGGCTATCGCTATGTTCTCACCCTCACTGATGATTTAAGTAGGTATGGGTATATCTACTTAATGAAACACAAGTCTGAAACCTTTGAAAAGTTCAAGGAATTTCAGAGTGAGGTTGAAAATCAACGTGACAGGAAAATCAAGTTTCTACGATCAGATCGTGGAGGAGAATACTTGAGTCACGAGTTTGGGGCACACTTAAGAAAATGTGGAATAGTTTCACAACTCACGCCGCCTGGAACACCTCAGCGTAATGGTGTGTCCGAACGTCGTAATCGCACTCTGTTAGATATGGTGCGATCTATGATGTCTCTTACCGATTTACCGCTTTCTTTTTGGGGCTATGCTTTAGAGACTGCCGCATTCACTTTAAATAGGGCTCCGTCGAAATCCGTTGAGACGACACCGTATGAATTATGGTTTGGGAAGAAACCTAAGCTGTTGTTTCTAAAAGTTTGGGGATGCGATGCTTATGTCAAGAAACTTCAACCTGAAAAGCTCGAACCCAAGTCGGAAAAATGCGTCTTCATAGGATACCCAAAAGAAACTATTGGGTACACCTTCTACCTCAGATCCGAAGGCAAGATCTTTGTTGCCAAGAATGGGTCCTTTCTGGAGAAAGAGTTTCTCTCGAAAGAAGTAAGTGGGAGGAAAGTAGAGCTTGATGAAGTATTACCTCTTGAACCGGAAAATGGCGCAACTCAAGAAAATGTTCCTGAGGTGCCTGCACCGACTAGAGAGGAAGTTAATGATCAAGATACTTCTGATCAAGCCCCTACTGAAATTCGAAGGTCCACAAGGACACGTTCCGCACCAGAGTGGTACGGCAACCCTGTCTTGGAAATCATGCTGTTAGACAATGGTGAACCTTCGAACTATGAAGAAGCGATGGCGGGCCCGGATTCCGACAAATGGCTGGAAGCCATGAAATCCGAGATAGGATCCATGTATGAAAACAAAGTATGGACTTTAACTGACTTGCCCGTTGAGCGGCGAGCCATAGAAAATAAATGGATCTTTAAGAGGAAGACAGACGCGGATGGTAATGTGACCATCTATAAAGCTCGGCTTGTCGCTAAGGGTTATCGACAAGTTCAAGGGGTTGACTACGATGAGACTTTCTCACCGGTAGCGAAGCTGAAGTCCGTCCGAATCATGTTAGCAATTGCCGCATTCTATGATTACGAAATATGGCAAATGGACGTCAAAACGGCATTCCTTAATGGTTTCCTTAAGGAAGAATTGTATATGATGCAGCCGGAAGGTTTTGTCGATCCTAAGAATGCTGACAAAGTGTGCAAGCTTCAACGCTCGATTTATGGGCTGGTGCAAGCATCTCGGAGTTGGAACATTCGCTTTGATGAGATGATCAAAGCGTTTGGGTTTACACAGACTTATGGAGAAGCCTGCGTTTACAAGAAAGTGAGTGGGAGCTCTGTAGCATTTCTCATATTATATGTAGATGACATACTTTTGATGGGAAATGATATAGAACTCTTGGACAACATCAAGGCCTACTTGAATAAAAGTTTTTCAATGAAGGACCTTGGAGAAGCTGCTTATATATTAGGCATCAAAATCTATAGAGATAGATCGAGACGCCTCATAGGTCTTTCACAAAGCACATACCTTGATAAGATATTGAAGAAGTTCAATATGGATCAATCCAAGAAGGGGTTCTTGCCTGTGTTGCAAGGTATGAAATTGAGCTCAGCTCAATGTCCGACCACGGCAGAAGATATAGAAGAGATGAGCGTCATCCCCTATGCCTCAGCCATAGGTTCTATTATGTATGCCATGCTGTGTACCAGACCTGATGTAAATCTTGCCGTAAGTTTGGTAGGAAGGTACCAAAGTAATCCCGACAAGGAACACTGGACAGCGGTCAAGAATATCCTGAAGTACCTGAAAAGGACTAAGGAAATGTTTCTCGTTTATGGAGGTGACGAAGAGCTCGTCATAAAGGGTTACGTCGACGCTAGCTTCGACACAGATCTGGATGACTCTAAGTCACAAACCGGATACGTGTATATTTTGAATGGTGGGGCAGTAAGCTGGTGCAGTTGCAAGCAAAGCGTCGTGGCGGGATCTACATGTGAAGCGGAGTACATGGCAGCCTCGGAGGCAGCACATGAAGCAATATGGGTGAAGGAGTTCATCACCGACCTAGGAGTCATACCCAATGCGTCGGGGCCGATCAAGCTCTTCTATGACAACACTGGAGCTATTGCACTTGCCAAGGAGCCCAGGTTTCACAAGTAGACAAGGCACATCAAGCGCCGCTTCAACTCCATTCGTGAAAATGTTCAAGATGGAGACATAGAGATTTGTAAAGTACATACGGACCTGAATGTAGCAGATCCGTTGACTAAACCTCTCCCTAGAGCAAAACATGATCAACACCAGAATTCCATGGGTGTTCGATTCATCACAATGTAACTAGATTATTGACTCTAGTGCAAGTGGGAGACTGTTGGAAATATGCCCTAGAGGCAATAATAAAAGCATTATTATTATATTTCCTTGTTCATGATAATTGTCTTTATTCATGCTATAATTGTGTTATCCGGAAATCGTAATACATGTGTGAATAACAGACATCAACATGTCCCTAGTGAGCCTCTAGTTGACTAGCTCGTTGATCAACAGATAGTCATGGTTTCCTGACTATGGACACTGGATGTCATTGATAACGAGATCACATCATTAGGAGAATGATGTGATGGACAAGACCCAATCCTAAACATAGCACAAGATCGTATAGTTCCTTTGCTAGAGTTTTCCAATGTCAAGTATCTTTTCCTTAGACCATGAGATCGTGTAACTCCCGGATACCGTAGGACTGCTTTGGGTATGCCAAACGTCACAACGTAACGGGGTGACTATAAAGGTAGACTACGGGTATCTCCGAAAGTGTCTGTTGGGTGACATGGATCAAGACTGGGATTTGTCACTCCGTATGACGGAGAGGTATCACTGGGCCCACTCGGTAATGCATCATCATAATGAGCTCAGAGTGACCAAGTGTCTGGTCACGGGATCATGCATTACGGTACGAGTAAAGTGACTTGCCGGTAACGAGATTGAACGAGGTATTGGGATACCGACGATCGAATCTCGGGCAAGTAACATATCGATAGACAAAGGGAATAGCTACGGGGTTGATAGAATCCTCGACATCGTGGTTCATCCGATGAGATCATCGTGGAGCATGTGGGAGCCAACATGGGTATCCAGATCCCGCTGTTGGTTATTGACAGGAGAGTCATCTCGGTCATGTCTGCTTGTCTCCCGAACCCGTAGGGTCTACACACTTAAGGTTCAGTTACGCTAGGGTTGTAGGGATATGTATATGCAGTAACCCAAATGTTGTTCGGAGTCCCGGATGAGATCCTGGACGTCACGAGGAGTTCCGGAATGGTCCGGAGGTAAAGATTTATATATAGGAAGTCCTGTTTCGGGCATCGGGACAAGTTTCGGGGTTATCGGTATTGTACCGGGACCATCGGAAGGGTCCCGGGGGTCCACCGGGTGGGTCCACCTGTCCCGGGGGGGGCACATGGGCTGTAGGGGGTGCACCTTGGCCTAATGGGCCAAGGGCACCAGCCCCACATAGGCCCATGCGCCTAGGGTTTGAAGGGGGAAGAGTCCTAGGAGGGGAAGGCACCTCCTAGGTGCCTTGGGGGGGGAGGGAAACCCCCCTTGGCCGCCGCACCCCCTAGGAGATTGGATCTCCTAGGGCCGGCCACCCCCCCTTGGCCCTCCTATATATAGTGGGGGAGAGGAGGGACTTCATACCTGAACGCCTTGGCCTTTGGTTGCCTCCTTCTCCCTCCCCAACACCTCCTCCACCTCCATAGTGCTTAGCGAAGCTCTGCCGGAGTACTGCAGCTCCATCAACACCACGCCATCGTGCTGCTGCTGGTGCCATCTCCCTCAACCTCTCCTCCCTCCCTTGCTGGATCAAGAAGGAGGAGATGTGGCTGTTCCGTACATGTGTTGAACGCGGAGGTGCCGTCCGTTCGGCGCTGGTCATCGGTGATTTGGATCACGTCGAGTACGACTACATCATCACCGTTCTTTTGAACGCTTCCGCTCGCGATCTACAAAGGTATGTAGATGCATCTAATCACTCGTTGCTAGATGAACTCCTAGATGATCTTGGTGAAACGAGTAGGAAAATTTTTGTTTTCTGCAACGTTCCCCAACAGTCACATCATTCCAAGCAGAGCATTGTGGTGGGATCTACGTGTGAAGCAGAGTACATAGCTGATTCGGAAGCAGCAAATGAAGGAGTCTGGATGAAGGAGTTCATATCCGATCTAGGTGTAATACCTAGTGCATCGGGTCCAATGAAAATCTTTTGTGGCAATACTGGAGCAATTACCTTAGCAAAGGAATCCAGATTTCACAAAAGAACCAAACACATCAAGAGACGCTTCAACTCCATCCGTGATCAAGTCAAGGAGGGAGACATAGAGATTTGATAAATACATATGGATTTGAATGTGGCAAACCCATTGACTAAGCCTCTTCCACGAGCAAAACATGATCAACGCCAAGACTCCATGGGTGTTAGAATCATTACAATCTAGATTATTGACTCTAGTGCAAGTGGGAGACTGAACAAATATGCCCTAGAGGCAATAATAAAGTTGTTTATTTTATATTTTCTTATATCATGATAAATGTTTATTATTCATGCTAGAATTGTATTAACCGGAAACTTGATACATGTGTGGATACATAGACAAAACACCGTGTCCCTAGTAAGCCTCTACTAGACTAGCTCGTTAATCAAAGATGGTTAAGTTTCCTAACCATAGGCATGTGTTGTCATTTGATGAACATGATCACATCATTAGGAGAATGATGTGATGGACAAGACTCAACCGTTAGCTTAGCATATTGATCGTTCAGTTTTATTGCTATTGCTTTCTTCATGTCAAATACATATTCCTTCGACTATGAGATTATGCAACTCCCGGATACCGGAGGAATGCCTTATGTGCTATCAAACGTCACAACGTAACTGGGTGATTATAAAGATGCTCTACAGGTATCTTCGAAGGTGTTTGTTGGGTTGGCATAGGTCGAGATTACGATTTCTCACTCCGAGTATCAAAGAGGTATCTCTGGGCCCTCTCGGTAATGCACATCATAATAAGCCTTGCAAGCAAATGACTAATGAGTTAGTCACGAGATAATGTATTACGGAACGAGTAAAGAGACTTGCCAGTAACGAGATTGAACTAGGTATGTAGATACCGACGATCGAATCTCGAGCAAGTAACATACCGATGACAAAGGGAATAATGTATGCTGTCATAACGGTTTGACCGATAAAGATCTTCGTATAATATGTAGGAGCCAATATGAGCATACAGGTTCCTCTATTGGTTATTGACCGGAGAGGTGTCTCGGTCATGTCTACATAGTTCTCGAACCCGTAGGGTCCGCATGCTTAACGTTCGATGATGATTTTGTATTATATGAGTCATGTGATTTGGTGACCGAATGTTGTTAGGAGTCCCGGATGAGATCACGGACATGACGAGGAGTCTCGAAATGGTCGAGAGGTAAAGATTGATATATAGGATGATAGTATTCGGACATCGGAAGTGTTTCAGGTAGTATCGGGTATTTATCGGAGTACCGCGGGGGTTACAGGAACCCCCCGGGGGGGAGATCTGGGCCATAAGAGGGGAGCACACTAGCCCACAAGGGGTGGCGCGCCACCCCTTAGGTATGTGGCCGTATTGGAGAAGGAGGA
>NC_057798.1:459237195-459251379 GCF_018294505.1 Triticum aestivum | reverse complement strand
CCCCCCCCCCCCTCCTTCCTTCTCTCCTTCCCCTTCCCTTTTCTCTCCGGCTAAAAAAGGAAGGGGGAGGCCGAATTGGGATAGGACCCCAAGTAGGATTCCTCGACGAGGGACGTCATCGAGTTGAACGTGTGCATAATTCGGAGGTGCCGTACGTTCGGTGCTTGATTGGTCGGATCTAGAAGAAGTTCGACTACATCAACCGCGTTATCAAACGCTTTCGCTTTTGGTCTATGAGGGTACGTGGACACACTCTCCTCCTCTCGTTGCTATGCATCTCCTAGATAGATCTTGCGTGAGAGTAGGAAAAAATTTAAAATTGCATGCTACGTTTCCCAACATCTATAACATGCCATTCACCATCGACGTTGATGGTACTAAGCTTGGATTCACGTGCATCCCACAGATCTTTGATGCCCCGCATGTGTAAATATGCACCAACCAACCTGTCACCCAGCACACTTATGACGACACACACAAATACTAGTGAACTCCGATAATGCTTTGTCCAATTCAGGAGTAAGCGGTCCACTCAGAGTGCCAGCCGAAACTCAATACACGTTCATGACGGTTATCCATTAGATGTTTTTGGTGTGCTGTCTCTTGAAGTTTGCACCTATAGACGGTCTCGATTTCATAGCAGTACCAAATACAGTCAATGAAAATTGCCTAAACAAATATATTTTTTAACCATTACAAAAATTAGACCATTTTTGTTTAAGCTTAATCCACATTAGCATTATTACAAGATTATTGACATGGCAAATCACATACGACACACTAGAAACATCTAGCGCGCACTAGTATAAAATGGAGCATTAGCAGCGGCCCTCGAAAGTGGTTGTGACCAAGCAGAACAAAGCCGCATGTAATGAGCTCACCCGAGGTGGTTATTTGTCCTATACACATATCCAGAGACGCTTAGAAATATGAAACCGTGTGCAGAAACATTGGAGGCGTTGGAATTTTGAAACGCCCCCAATTAGACACACATGCATGCGGGTGGAATCAAGAAACCGCTTCCGCTTGACAAATTCCCGAAAAGATGAACATGTTCTAGACAAATTCTGAGAGTGATGTTTGTCCACATTAATCCACTGACTAAGCTGGCTATGATTTTCTCGACAAAGTACATCAAATAAATACATATCATATCGATCTTAATATTTTTAAATACCACTAGGTGTATCATCTTTTAGTTGCACTACACAAATGAACTAATCGGATTGGAGTACGTACAAATGACTTCGTAACCGCACTAGTCATCGCATTTAAAGGTTAACCTATTTCTCTTCATTCCCTTATATAAGGTGTATTTGTTTTTCCAAAAGTCATGTTTAACCGAGTTTTTAGAAAAAATATATCAACATCCACAATACGTAATTTATATCATTCAATCCATCATGAAACGTAGTTTTGTATTTTACCTATTAGGTGTTGCAGATGTTATTATTTTGTTCTTTAATCTTGGTCAAACATTCACATGGTTGACTTGCACAGAAATCAATACATGATTGCCTATTAATAACTAAGTTTTTTTTTTTGCATTCGATTAAATACTCCGTCCATGCATATTTTTCATATGCGGATTGATATTAATTGCACTGCACAAAATGCACAAAAGAAGACGACCGCATGGTAGGGGATAAATTGTGCCAGCTAATGATTTTTGTAGTCCGCTGAATGGGGCGGCGCTGCGGGTATGACACTTTGAACCACAAGAACAAAAATCAAACCAATTTTGTTATGTTCATTGCCTTGATAGTTTTTGTTCTGTGCAGATTTATATTTTTGTTACACTGCACAAGACATGATATAATCATTCTCGTCATCCCCTTCCTATCACGCGATCTCTACTTCACTAAGAGGCGCGATGGATAGACAACTTAAAGACAATGAGTAGTTTATGAATCTTTGGATTTAGTTTTATGTCCTCTCTCTAGTTTGTTAAGAGGCGAGGCGAGAAGGGCACGCTACTTGGGACAAAATACTTTAGGGCAATAGGTTAGTGAGGGCGGACGCGGAGCTTCTCAGCCCGAACTCAAATGAGCTCGGGTGAACAGTAAAATCGAAAACAATTCAAAAATGCTTTTTGGTGAGAAACGTTGACAATTTTTTCGACTGCTTGCAAAGATTCAGCATGGAATCACATTCCCGGAAGGCGCGGCAAAAAAACAAAATCGATACTTTGAAAATGCTACTTTCAAAAGCTTTTGGAGCGTTGATACTTTTTGCCACGACTTCCACAAATATGATTTTATGACTAAATTTTCAAACTCTTAGAACATTTATCAAGAAAATCAGATTTGTTTGAATTTTTTTTTGTTTTACTGTTCACTCAAGCTCATTTGAGCGCCGAGGTTACTTTCCAGTGAGGGCTAGCTATTTAGAAATAGAAGATGTATCATCACATCTAACATTTGAACTATGTCAAATTCTGAAACATATTTGGATTTGTTATGACATTTTTATGATGAATGAGTATGTGCGTTTATGTGAGTGAAATGTAACAGGAACTGTACAAGCATTTTTTTTTAAACACACACAAATATACAAACCACCTCTAATGATAGTATGTTGGATGCGGTTGAAAAACTAAAGCCGCTTATGGGATACCGCGCATTGGAGGCGGTTGTTTTACATAAACCGCCCACGATAGATTATTAACGCAGGTCGCGCCAAGCCGAGTAGTAGTGACAATGGCTTTGAGGCGAAATGGGCGGAAACCGCCCGAGGCATGTGCGCTGAAACCGTTTGCAAAGCCTGATTTTGTACTAGTGACATACACATATGAACCAAAGACACATGTCAATAAAGAAAGATCATGATACATGGGGACATCGAAAACTGTAGTGTGGCAGCGTCAGTAATGAAAGCTAGCAGATGACATCGTCGAACATGAGTGAGCAATTACATCAAGATTTAATGGGTGAGGCTCATAAAATTTAGGGATAATTATTTTTGTGCCCTTAGTTGTGTTCAATTCGACTGTTTTATCCCTAATTTTCAAAACCCTTGGTCCTGCCGAAACCACTTCACTCCTCTTTACCCTTCACTTTGGAAATAATGGGACCAATGGTTTTTGGAAAGTAGAGGCAAAGCAGTCGAGTATGACACAACCAAAGCCATAAAATTAATTATCCTTACAATTTAAGGGTTGCATTATGGCAAACACCATAATGTGTGTAGTATGTGGTGCGACAGAAGGACTCATGGCAAGATGCATGTGGGCGTTGGCTGATGAAGAACGGTGAGAGTACTACTTGTGCAGGGGTTCCTTTTTATCACTACTAAAATGAATGTTGGTGGAGCCTTGTCGAAGTCAAACTAGAAAGGTTTGGGAGGGCTGTGCGCAAGGACGCGGCTGGAAAATTTATGGGTGCTTCTGTTGTGGTCGTGGATAGCAGACAAGACCCGACGGTTTTTTTGGAGGCAATGGCGTGTAGGGAAGCTCTTGACATTGTGCCTGATCTGTATACCACAAAAAATTCAGGTGGCGTCTCATCGTGAGAGCTTAGCGATTGACATTACAAAGGGGGTTTGAAAGCGTGTAAAGCGCCATCTTGCCGTGACATTCAGCAAAGGACGGTGTGCCCTGGAAGATGTGTGATTTAAGTTTGAAGGTAGAAGAAGAAGTAATATGGAAGCAGGCTATGTTGGTTGATCCGCCGGACGAGTTTGTGGTGCCCTGTAGTAACATTTTAATTTAATTTAACTCTGACATTCCACTAACAAAAAGAAGCGCCGGCCAATGGCCATTGTGGAGTACGTACTCCTGTAGTGCATGCTTTGGTTCTGTAGAAACTTCTAGTAGACTTATCAAGAAGCTGGATGGTGAGTTCGGATGAAAAGAGACCACTTCTGTTCTGTAAGGAGATCGATCATTATCGTGGATGGTGTGTGTCAAGTCAGCCGTCTGGATGGATGAATTGACAACCGTCGGCGTGCTTTAGCCACCCGGCCGCTTTCCTCTCCACTAGGAAAATGCAGCACGGAACACGTGATCAACTTCTAGCATGAACTCCATTAAGCTCTTTGCCGTCCGACTCCGACCACCGATGGACGAGCACAGGTCAGCGGCAACGGAGGCAGTCTGACATCCGTGGTCAGTAGACTCGACCCCAAGGTCCCAAGTCCACCCCAAGAGCCATGCATGCACGCACTCAGAGCCGAGTAGCCGACCGTTGGCTCTCCCGTTTTCACCTGAGCACACGTCCCGGTCAGGTCAAATCGAGAGATACGAAAGGCACCACACACACACACACACACACACACACACATGAGCCAGTGAGCATTAAACTAATCGCCACTCGTGACATGAAACTCTAATCTAATCTAATCTCATCTCATCTGGCAAATGGGAATCGTCTAGCTTTACATGATCTGTCCCTATTGGCCACATTCGCTTTTAACTTGCCGCTTGTGGACTAGGTTATCTCTGTCGCTGTGCTGCTCAACCCAAGCCGCCAATCATAGGTGCCCGCGGCGTTGTCTAGAGAATACTATGATATCTTGCGATGGTGGAATGGAACAAACAGAACCTATTAGAAATATTGCGCACCTTTGTGATTCGTTAGATCCGCGAGATAGTGATCCACGACACGTCTGATATGCCTAATAGCAACCAGGAGCAATGGCGATTTTACAGCAACACCAGACATGTCTATCTTATCACATTGTGTAGCAATGGAATAACTCAATGTCACTCCCCTATGTTGGATTCGGTTTGGAAGGCTTGGGCGCCGCCTAAAGTCATTTTTTTTTTTGCTTGGCTGGCCATGCAGAACAGGGTTTGGACCGCGGACCGGCTAGCCAAGCGGGGTTGGCCAAACTGTGGACCTTGCCCTCTTTGCAAACAGGTGCAGGAGTCCGACGACCACCTTCTCTTCGAGTGTAGGTTCACGGTCAGAGTTTAGGGCATGATCAAGGTATGGCTTCAGCTTGATCACCTTGACACCTCTTCCTAGCACCTCTTCGGTCCACTAAGGAATGGTGGATTGGGCTCTCCGACAATTCTGTGCCAAATAGGAAGGCCATGGCCTCCCTTGTCATGCTAGCCTCCTGGACCATCTGGAATGAGTGAAATGCTCGCGTCTTCCGTCAAAAAAACGCGCCGCCGATGGTTCTTCTAGATAATCTCAAGAAGGATGTGGCGCTTTGGGTGGCCGCAGGAGCAAAAAAAAATAGGGGTCAATGATGCCACAAGAGTAGTTGATTTTGTTCCCTAGGGATGTTGTAATTCATTCAAACTCTTTCTCCTCTTATTTAATATATGAGGCAAATTTTTTGCCTCTGTATCAAAAAAAAGTAAATACAGTTTTGGTACAGCTACATTATATTCCTTTCATAAATTTGAACTACATAATAACTACATAAATTTGAAATAAAATCACGACAAGTATTTTGAAATGAAGGAAATACTATACGTGATGCTAGTCCAACAATTTGCCAAATCCATGCAAAAACTAGACATCGCACGCTCCTTCGACATGGTGTCCTGGCCATCATTCTTGCTCGACACGGTGTCCAATGATAAATGGAATATACGGACTTCAGCGGTCAACTGCAAGAGTTCATCAAGGGCAACGGTGCATGGCATGCAACTCCGACATGAATGTGTCTGGAACCAGTGCCTCCCCCGCTGCAATTGAGGCTGGTCACAATGGGCAAGAACATAAGCTAGTAACTTCACACTTCCCTAGACTATGTTACTACCTCCATAGTGGGTAAGAACATCTATGTAGTGTCATGCAACGATGTATTTATTAGGTTATAGACTCATTGTTTCTTGGAGTGTGTGATGTTCCGGTAACTTAGCTAGTTACCACAAGCACCTCTCTCTTCATTAAATACGTGCCACATAAGCAAAGTTGTATTGGAGTGTGTGATGTTACTCCTAAGTTCCTCCCCACTGTGACCAGCCTGAAGCACCACCTCCTAAAATTCCTCCTCCATAAAGGGCTCATCGAGGCTAGCCAAGTTCTCCGAGCGTGAACCTAGGAAATCAAGGTTCAGTCAGAACTCATGTTGCTAAGTCCTGCGAGAAATGAGTTAAAATGCTTGAAGGAAGCCTTGGCCATGGACGCATGGTCAAAGACTACCACGCCATTAACCACTATGTCGTAGATCACCTTCTTTTGCTCCCGGTAGGAGGTGTGTTGTTGGAAGAATGTTGTGTTGGCATTACCCACACCCTATCACACAATCTTCAATCACTGACAAGCCATGGTGCCCTCAATTGAAGTGAGCCCAAGGTAGGCATGCTTAAGGCTAGCTAGCACACAACTGACGCTCGAGCTCTGAAAATTGTCACGTCTCCATGGCCACGTTTAACGGAATCACGAACTCATGGGCGAGCATGAGCTATAGTCACACAACCCACCTGTGAAAAAACACTGCTTTTATCATAAGAAATAATGCTTCTTTTGTTAAAATTGGAATGAGGTTTTCTTTTGTATTGATATAACCAAGGGAAAAAACAATAAAGCTTTTAACCAGAAGGACAAAAAACCTGTGGAGACACGGTTAATGCGGAGAACTGCAAAAAGTACGAGCGGACATGGCTCTCGCGAGCCCGCCTGCGCCGGCGGCACCGCCGCCCTGATCTCTCTTCTCCGGCCTCCCCTGCACCTGCCCGGTCCAGATCCGGCATCCTCTCGGCGCTCTCTTGCAGCCTACGTGCTTCTCCTCGTGGGGTGACGCCATGGGTGCTCATCCACGACCTCGACCCGCGCCTACGTTGGCCGCGACGGCGGCGGCCACTCCGGCCGTGCCGAGCGCCGGCTCCTCGCCGCCCGCTGCTCCAGTTCCCGCGACCGCCCTCGCCTCTCGCCGCCCCAACCCGTGACCTCGGCCCGCATCCGCGTCGGTCGCGACGGCGGCGGCTGATGGGGTCATGTACCTAGGGTAGGGTCATGAACCTGATCTAAGTACCTTACCCAAAGACATCCTTAGAAGAGGTCGCCTTCCAGTCGACCAACGAGGGACTCACTCGACTGACCTGAAGGACTCGACCACGAAGACTCACTCGACCACCAGAAGGTCAAGAGGCACTCTGCACTGCAACGGCCTGTAATTAAGTAGGCTTTATGATAGTAAAGGCACTTTATGTGGGGCGTTACCAGTAACGCCCCAGACTTAACTCACCTTAAACCCTCTCCTACGTGGGCTGGCTGGGGTCCTGACGCACTCTATATAAGCCACCCCCCTCCACAGGCAGAAGGGTTCGGCATCTTGTAACTCATATACTCATAATCCACTCGACCGCCTCCGGGCTCCGAGACGTAGGGCTATTACTTCTTCCGAGAAGGGCCTGAACTCGTACATCCTTTGTGTTTACAACCTCTCCATAGCTAGGACCTTGCCTCTCCATACCTACCCCCCACTCTACTGTCAGGCTTAGAACCACGACAGTTGGCGCCCACCGTGGGGCAGGTGTTTTAGCGATTTTGTGGAGAAGTTGCGATTTTTCCGAGTACTTTCATCATGGTGTCTGCTGGAGTTTTGGTCGGGGGTCAAGAGATCCGTCTCGGCACTCTCACCTTCATCGCCGACGACTCCGCGTGGCTCCAGGAGGCTCCACTCGACGTAGATGCGCTCACCGTCCGCGGTGCGACGCATTTTCGTGCATGTGTCCGCGGCGTTCTGCTGCGGCAACCGTCGACCCAGTATCGGTCGGCTCCTCCATCGTCCACCCTCCCGGTCTCCCGCCAGCGCAAGCGCTCGGGCCGGTCGAGGCTTCAGCGATGGGTGAGGCACGCGGTGGCTCGTCAATCGGCCACCACCCAAGTTGCGGCAATCGAGCCCGACGAATCTCTCTACGGCTTGTTCGATCTGTCGACTGGCTCAGTAGAGACTGCATCCGAGTGCGGTAGCAATGATCCAGCGGCAGAAATCTTGATGGTCGACGGGCCCCGCAGTCCCCCTGGCTTCGCCCGTGATGATGGAGCAGGTGACGGAGGCGACCCCGCACGACGCCACGAAGAGTACCAGCCCGAGCCACTCGACTCTCTGCAAAGAGAGGAACTTCGCCGCAGGAACGTGGATGCTTTGCGTACTCCCATCGCAGGAGAAACCCCCGAGGCTCGTGCCTTGGAGGAGGCGCGTCTGGCCAATTTGGCCGAGCGCACTCGACTGGAGAACCTTCAGCGAGCACTCGACGAGCGCGCGCGACAACGAGTTCCCGACAACAGTCGACGTCAACTCTTCCCGCCGACTCAGGTATATCGAACCCCAATTCAGAATTTAGCAGCTGCGACCCGTATAGTAGAGTCCATCCAGCCTTCGCAGTCGGAAGCTGGCAGAGGTTTGCTGCAGATCAGGGATCTGCTCCGGGCAGCAGGAGATCAGAATTCAGCCGTGTCTCAGTCGCGCAACAGAATTCACAGTCGATCTGTCACTGTGAATACGGTTCAGTCGGCTCACAGCCCCAGATCGCCTCCGCGGCGTGAAGGGCGCGAGAATCGGCGAGATCAATATGGCGACAGACTCGACCGAGATGATAGGCGTCGAGTGCCCAATACCCTCCGAGGGGTGGGTCTTACGCTCCTCGGCAGCCAGATGACAGGCGTCAGTACAGTACAGGGCGAAGGGTTCCAGTCGACCCCAGAGAACCAGGCTTCGACGCGCGATCCATTATCGTGCAAGGTGTGGTCGACCGGAACAGAGCCCATCCGGGCGGACTCGACAGAGATGCGCCCACAAGCAGTCGAGTGCATGTTTCTGGTCCTGAATGTTTCAGCAGAGCTATCAGAGCCGCAGTTATCCCTCCCAATTTCAGGTTGGCAACAGGAGTCAGCAAGTTCACTGGTGAGTCTAAGCCTGAAACTTGGCTTGAAGACTACCGAGTGGCAGTTCAGATTGGTGGTGGGAACGACGAGGTGGCCATGAAGCATTTGCCCCTCATGCTGGAAGGTTCTGCCAGGGCATGGTTGACTCAATTACCTCCTAGCAGCATTTACACTTGGGAGGATCTGTCCCGAGTGTTCGTCAGAACGTTTGAAGGAACTTGCAAGCGACCAGCTGGATTGACAGAGTTGCAAGTCTGCGTGCAGAAAGCTAATGAGACTCTCAGAGAGTATATTCAGAGGTGGATCACTTTGCACCACACTGTGGAGAATGTGTCTGATCATCAGGCAGTCTGCGCCTTCAAAGATGGCGTCAAGAACAGAGAACTGAGTTTGAAGTTTGGTCGAACCGGTGACATGACCTTGAGTCGGATGATGGAGATTGCTACCAAGTACGCCAACGGCGAAGAAGAAGACCGACTCCGAAGCGGCAAGCACAAGCCGAGTCAGTCGGAAAAAGGAAACACCAGTCGGAAACAGAAGCGGAAGGCTGAACCGGCAGCTCCTAGAGAGGCTCTGGCCGTGACTCAGGGAAAGTTTAAGGGGAAACCAAAAGGATCCTGGAACCCCAAAAAGGTAAAGGATAAAGAAGGGAACGACGTAATGGATATGCCATGTCACATCCACACGAAGAAAGACGAAGAGGGGAATATCATCTACCCAAAGCACACCACTCGCCAATGTCGACTCCTGATCCAGCAGTTTCAGGGAAAACAGTCTAAGGACAAGGAGAAGGAGTCGGACAAGGCCGAAGACAAGGAGGACAGTGAGGAAGGATATCCGCATATCAACTCCACTCTGATGATCTTTGCAGATGTGGAAAGCAGGAGTCGACTGAAAGTCATTAACCGAGAGGTGAACATGGTTGCCCCAGCAAAAGCAAATTATCTGAAATGGTCTCAAATACCCATCACATTCGACCAATCTGATCACCCGACTCATATTGCCACCCCTGGGAGGCAAGCTTTGGTGGTCGATCCAGTTGTCGAAGGCACTCGACTGACAAAGGTGCTGATGGATGGTGGAAGCGGGCTGAACTTGTTGTATGCAGACACACTGAAAGGAATGGGCATTCCGATGTCCCGACTGAGCACTAGTAACATGAGCTTTCATGGAGTTATACCAGGGAAGAAGGCCAAGTCACTCGGCCAAATAGCTTTGGAGGTGGTGTTTGGTGATTCGAAACATTTTCGCAAAGAAAAGTTGACGTTTGAGGTCGTGGATTTTCAGAGTGCATATCATGCCATTTTGGGGAGACCAGCTTACGCACGGTTCATGGCTCGACCATGCTACGTGTACCTCAAATTGAAGATGCCCGGCCCCAAAGGAGTGATCACTGTCACCGGTGATCGGAAAAAGGCAGAAGAGTGCTTTCAGAAGGGCTCCAAGATTGCCGATTCCCAGGTGACAGCGGTCGAGTTCGAAGAATACAAGCAAAACGCAGATCCCAGTGACTTGCTGCGATCAAAGAAACCTGCCACAGAGTCTGCATTCCAGTCATCCGGTGAGACGAAGCCTGTTCACATTCACCCGACCGATCCCGATGCAGCTCCGACCCGCATCTCCACAACACTCGACCCAAAATAGGAAGAAGCGCTCATCCAGTTCCTCCGTGAGAACTGGGACATTTTTGCATGGAAGCCCGCTGACATGCCAGGTGTTCCCAGGGGACTGGCTGAGCACCGCCTAAGAGTCGACTCATCTGCAAAACCAGTCAAAGAGCATCTTCGGCGGTCCGCCGTCCAGAAGAGAAAAGCCATTGGTGAAGAAGTGGCTCGACTGTTGGCGGCAGGATTTATCCGAGAGATATACCACTCCGAGTGGCTCGCTAATGTCGTCATGGTTCCTAAGAAGGACAAGTCGCTCCGAATGTGCATTGATTTCAAGCACATCAACCGGGCCTGCCCGAAAGATCATTTTCCTCTCCCTCGCATAGATCAAATTGTTGACTCGACCGCGGGATGCGAGAGGTTATCTTTTTTAGATGCTTACTCCGGGTACCACCAGATCCGTCTGTACGGGCCTGACAAGGTAAAAACAGCTTTCATCACTCCATTCGGGTGCTTCTGCTATATCACCATGCCATTCGGCCTCAAGAATGCCGGAGCCACATTTATGCGAATGATTCAGAAGTGTCTACTCACTCAAATCAGTCGGAATGTGGAAGCTTATATGGATGATATTGTTGTCAAGTCACGAAAAGGTTCCGACCTGCTCGCTGATCTCGCCGAAACATTTGCCAACCTCAGAAGGTATGATATCAAGCTCAATCCATCAAAGTGCACATTTGGAGTTCCTGGTGGCAAGTTACTCGGTTTTCTCGTTTCCGAACGGGGAATCGACGCTAACCCAGAGAAGATTGGCACTATTCTCCGAATGAAACGCCCTGTGCGAGTGCACGATGTCCAGAAGCTTACTGGATGCTTGGCCGCATTAAGTCGATTCATCTCACGACTCGGTGAAAAGGCATTGCCTCTTTACCGACTGATGAAGAAGACAGACAAGTTCGAGTGGACTCCAGAAGCTGATGCAGCGTTTGCCGAGCTCAAAACTCTGCTCTCCATCCAGCCGGTGCTTGCTGCTCCAATCAGCAAAGAGCCTCTGTTGCTCTATATCGCAGCCACAGGACAAGTCGTCAGTACTGTGCTAACGGTCGAGCGGGAAGAAGAAGGAAAAGCTCTCAAAGTTCAGCGCCCAGTGTATTATTTGTCTGAAGTCTTGACTCCATCCAAGCAGAGATATCCTCATTATCAGAAGCTTGTGTATGGAATATACATGACCACAAAGAAGGTTGCTCATTATTTCTCTGATCATTCCATCACAGTCGTCAGCGACGCTCCACTATCAGAGATTTTGCACAACAGGGATGCAACTGGTCGAGTGGCCAAATGGGCGATTGAACTTCTTCCCCTTGATATCAAGTTTGAGGCAAAGAAAGCCATTAAGTCCCAGGCAATAGCAGATTTCCTCGCCGAGTGGATTGAACAGCAGCAGCCGACTGAAGTTCACTCGGAGCATTGGACCATGTTTTTTGATGGCTCTAAGATGTTGAATGGTTCCGGTGCTGGGGTTGTCCTGGTTTCCCCCAGAGGAGATAAGCTCAGATATGTGCTCCAGATTCACTTTGATTCCTCCAACAATGAGGCAGAATATGAGGCCCTCTTATATGGGTTGCGCATGGCCATTTCACTCGGCGTCCGTCGCCTGATGGTCTATGGCGACTCGGATTTAGTGGTCAATCAGGTGATGAAAGAGTGGGACGTGAGAAGCCCAGCCATGACTGGATACTGCAGTGCAGTGAGGAAGCTGGAAAAGAAGTTCGAGGGGTTGGAACTCCATCATATACCCCGACTGAAAAATCAAGCAGTTGATGATCTAGCAAAGATAGGTTCCAAGAGAGAAGCCATTCCGAGTGGTGTGTTCTTGGAGCATATACACACTCCGTCAGTCAAAGAAGATCCTTTCACCGAAGAAACTCCACAACCCAAGAGTGCCACAGACCCGACTGAAGTTGAAGTCCCAGCGGTGGTCGACTTGATCATGGAGGTTTTGGTGGTCATTCCCGACTGGACAGTTCCGTATGTCGCATATATCCTGAGAAAAGAGCTTCCGGAGGATGAGGAAGAGGCTCGACAGATCGTCCGTCGATCTAAGGCCTTTACCGTAATCAAAGGACAATTATACAGAGAAAGCGCGACTGGAGTTGGTCAGAAGTGCATAACACCAGAAGAAGGTCGACTCATCCTCAATGATATTCACTCGGGAACCTGTGGTCATCATGCGTCCTCTCGGACCATCGTGGCCAAAGCATACCGAGCCGGATTTTACTGGCCAAAGGCGAATGAGATGGCAAAAGATATAGTGGATAAGTGCGAGGGATGTCAGTTCTACTCGAATATGTCGCACAAGCCTGCGTCGGCCCTGAAGACCATCCCATTTGTCTGGCCTTTCGCAGTATGGGGACTGGACATGGTCGGTCCTTTGAGAACAGGACGAAGTGGCTTCACGCATGTACTGGTGGCAGTCGACAAGTTCACCAAGTGGATCAAGGCTAAACCAATCAAGAGCCTTGACACCGGTACTGCTGTTAGCTTCATCAGGGAACTAATATTCAGATATGGAGTCCCGCACAGCATCATTACGGATAATGGGTCAAACTTTGACTCGGAGGAATTCAGAGATTTCTGCAACTCCCAAGGCACACGGGTCGACTACGCTTCAGTCGCCCATCCGCAATCGAATGGACAAGCAGAGCGAGCTAATGGACTGATTCTTAAGGGATTGAAGCCTCGACTGATGCGTGATCTCAAACACGCGGCTGGAGCCTGGGTAGACGAACTTCCCTCGGTGCTTTGGGGGCTGCGGACCACACCTAATCGGTCGACCGGAAGAACTCCATTCTTCTTGGTCTACGGAGCTGAAGCAGTCTTGCCGAGTGATCTTCTCCACAATGCTCCTCGAGTTGAAATCTACAACGAAGCAGAGGCTGAACAGGCGCGGCAGGACGCAGTCGACCTTTTAGAAGAAGAAAGGGAGATGGCTCTGATCCGGTCGACCATCTACCAACAAGATTTGCGTCGTTTCGACGCCAGAAATGTGAGAGGTCGAGCCTTCCAGGAAGGGGATTTAGTTCTCCGAGTGGATCAGCACAAACCACACAAGCTTGCTCCTTCTTGGGAAGGCCCCTTCATCGTCACCAAGGTTCTCCACAACGGGGCGTACCGTCTTTACAACGTCGAGCATAATATCGACGAGCCCCGAGCTTGGAACGCGGAGCTACTCCGCCCATTTTACACTTAAGTTTTACCACTCGGATGAGTTGCAATAAAGTACTTCTGTAGTTCATGGACCTCAAAATAATAGTGTCATAGTTCCTCCATAATTTCTGTCACTTTTTATTTTTGTCCAAATAAAATTCCCCCTCAGTGGGTGACTTAGCCACGAATCCGTTTCGCCTAAGTTTGTATAAATCCTACCAAGTGGTGAGCCAGACTCTCACTCGGAGGCTTAGCTGCGAATCCGTTTCGCCTAAGTTATCAAAATCCTACCGAGTGGTAAGCCAGACTTTCACTTGGGGGCTTAGCTGCAGCCCTGTGCTCGCCTAAGTTGTAAAAAATCCTACCGAGTGAAGAGCAACCCCCTCACTCGGGGGCTTAGCTGCAGTCCAAGCACTCGCCTAAGTTATCAAAATCCTACCGAGTGGTAAGCCAGACTTTCACTCAGGGGCTTAGCTGCAGCCCTGTGCTTGCCTAAGTTGTAAAAAATCCTACCGAGTGAAGAGCAACCCTCTCACTCGGGGGCTTAGCTGCAGTCCAAGCACTCGCCTAAGTTATCAAAA
>NC_057798.1:459219367-459236424 GCF_018294505.1 Triticum aestivum | reverse complement strand
AGTGGTAAGCCAGACTTTCACTCGGAGGCTTAGCTGCAGTCCAAGCACTCGCCTAAGTTATCAAAAACCCTACCGAGTGGTAAGCCAGACTTCCACTCGGAGGCTTAGCTGCAGCCCTGTGCTCGCCTAAGTTATAAAAATCCTACCGAGTGAAGAGCAAACCTCTCACTCGGGGGCTTAGCTGCAGTCCAAGCACTCGCCTAAGTTATCAAAATCCTACCGAGTGGTAAGCCAGACTTTCACTCGGAGGCTTAGCTGCAGCCTTATGCTCGCCTAAGTTATAAAAATCCTACCAAGTGAAGAGCAAACCTCTCACTCGGGGGCTTAGCTGCAGTCCAAGCACTCGCCTAAGTTATCAAATCCTACCGAGTGGTAAGCCAGGCTTCCACTCGGAGGCTTAGCCACAGCCCAGTGCTCGCCTAAGTGGATTAAAGAATAAGTCGATTGCAGTAAAGGCGCCTTGCTTTGAACCTGCAAAAGACATTTCGAGCCAAAGGCAATCGTATTCAAGCACCAAATTCAAGTTTGAACCGATATCTAAAGGAACCGAGAGTGCTCAGGCGATTAAGCCTGTTAAGGTTTATCGGTTACAATTCCACTCGGCATACCGAGGCAAATTTAAAGCATCGAGCCAGAAGAAGTTTTTTACCCCTCCTGTGGAGGGCTGGAAGGTGCAACGAATTCATCAAGGTCGATTCCGTCGGCGATCCGAGTGGCAGCTGCAAGGAAAGTTTCCATAAAGGACCTGAAGTCGTGTTTCTTGGTGTTGGCCACCCAAAGAGCCGCCAGCTTCTCTTCTCGTGCATCCTTACAGTGGACTCGGGCAAGACACAGAGCAACATCTGCACCACACCGAGCCGAGGACTTCTTCCATTCCTGCACTCGACCAGGGATCGTGTTCAACCGGGCCATCAGCGACTCAAGGTCATTCTGAAGTGTCTCCTCAGGCCAGAGCGTCGAGTCGATGCGAGATGTGGCGGCCTTCAGCCTTGCGAGATAGTCCACGATAGCTGCAACACGAGACTCCAGTCAGAAAACATCCATGGCAACTTCGTCGTTCACCGGAGAATTGACGGGGTCGAGGTTTGGCTCCAGCCGGTTAGTTTCTTCTTCAAAGTTTTGACAAAATTCTACAAGGATGATCACTAAGTCAAGGGGATGGTCGAATGAAAAAACCACAATTGGAAATGTTTGCCAAGCATAGAGGTTTACCTTCAAGCATAAGAAATAGCTTCTTGGCAAGACCTCCAGATCAGTTTTCTTCCCAGTCAATTTGCTAACTTGGTCGGTCAAGGCAGCTTTATCAGTTTTTAGTCGACTGATCTCCTTGTTGGCGATCCCAAGAGCAGCCTTCAGATTGGTATTGTCTTGTTCAAGCTTGGTGACTGAAGCTAACTTCTCGTCAGCAAGCTTGATCTTCTCAGCGAGTTCGAGGTCTTTCTTCTGTTGGGCCTCCCTTACCTTACCTGCAAGTTACAGCAAGATCAGATCTTGAAACAAGCAAGGGGAAAGGCAGTCGTCAGGGTCTCACCAAACATACCTTCGGTCTCCTCCTTTGCCTTTGTCAGCTTCTCCTGAACCAGCTTCAGGCTCAGCTCGAGTTGAGTGTGCTTGTTTTCCAGCTCAGAGTAGCGAGCCACAAGATCACAAGAGTTCTGCGAAGAACCAATCGACTAAATGTCAAATATAATTCACTTCTGAGTGAAAAAGGAAAAAACACACGTTTCTAAGACTACAGCCGAATACAAGCATTCGACCGTAGTCTCGGGGACTACACCCAGTGGGTGCACTCAGCGTGCCCCCACTAATCCTGTTGAAGACAAAGTCGACCAGTCGACCTCAAAAAAAAAAGAGTGAGATGCATTCTCTAAGACTGTGATCAACTGCAAGCAGTCGACCACAGTCTCGGGGACTACACCCAGTGGGTGCACTCAGCGTGCCCCCACCAGTTCGTGAAATCCAGTCGACATAGTCGACTGACAGTAAGATTGACATCATAAAGCCTAAGGCCGACTGCCAGCAGTCGACCTTAGCCTTGGGGACTACACCCAGCGGGTGCACTCAGCGTGCCCCCGCTAATACGGAGTTTAATCGACAACACCCACTGGGTGACTACTATAAATTCCAAAAAGGAAAAGTTTTTGGCAGCATATCCAACAGAACAAACTGTGGTCGACTGACCTGAACATTGCTCTGGAGGGCAGAACTGGCGTCATAAGCTGCCTGGCTCGCGTCCCGGATGGTCTTCAGCTGCTCCATCATGATTCCCGCCTGACGTATGGCTTCCTTCGCCGCGCCATCTTGGTCCTCTGGGACATGGTGCGTCGTGAAGAGGGAGGGCTGCGGAGCACTCGTCAATGGATCTGCGAAGGACACTGTGTGTCGAGTGGTGTTCTCTTCCTCCGCAATCAGAATCTCAGGCGCCGTCACATCCTGGGGCACCTTACTGGCGGACGCTTTCCTACTGCTCCTGCGCTTCAGTGGTTCTTCATCCTCATCATCATCAGGGAGATTGATAACAGTATTGGGTGGAGCTACGGAGAAGAATCGGGATCAGAGATCACGAGTCAGTCGACTAAGAACAGCGTTAAGAATATAGTACCTGGGTTCAAAGTTGCTGCGTCCTCCATCTCATGGTCATCAGCTCGGGCCGAGGTTTCAGAAGTAGCAGCACTGCAACTCCAAAGGATCAGTCGACTAACTTCAGCGTCGACCAGAGACAAAGTTCACACAAAATAAGAAGACTTAAGCAGCACGATTACCCTGATATGGTGGGGATGGACACCTTCATCTTCGGCAGGAGCTTGATCGGCTTCGACGAGGCCTCCCTGGGCTGCTTCGGCGCCTTTTCAGTCGGCACCGGAGAGGTGGTCCGAGGGCGCTTGGTCGACTGAGCGGCTGTCGCAACCCCCTTACCACGTTCGGTCGAGGGGTCGTGGACAAGCTTCGACCGCCTTTCCGAGCGCGGTGGTACGACCTCCTCCTCCTCTTCCTCCTCGTCTTCAACGTCATCTTCATCACCGTCATCATCATCATCGTCATCGTCATCCTCTGCAACGTCCGAGTCCCATTCCTCCTCGTCCTGGCTCTCGCCCCCACTCGCCTCACCCTCCTCAGTCAGAGCTTGTGCCCCATTGGGCATCGAGTACAGCTCGGTGAGGGCCTAGCAGATATCAAGACAAGGATCAGTCGACCAGTCGGCAGGGTAAACAGAAATGAATGCGACGAGAACGCAGTGGAGAGCAGAGCAAGTGTACCTTGTTTGGATCGCTGTTGTGGTCGAGTGGAGGAATCCTTCTGGCTCCGCGTGGGTTGTCCTTGTTTCCGGTAACGGCTACCATCCACCTTTCCAGAGTGACATCGTCGACTGCTTCTGGATGGACTCGAGTCTCGTCTTCAGTCCCACAGTACAACCACATGCAGTGGCTCCGGAACTGAAGGGGCTGGATCCGACGCCTAAGGAAGACCTCCAGGAGATCCATGCCCGTCACTCCCTCCCGAACCAACTGCACCACGCGCTCCATCAACATCTTCACGTCAGCTTTCTCCTCCGGAATCAACTTCAGAGGGGAGGGCTTGTTCACTCGGTCCATGGTAAACGGAGGGAGTCCACTCGACTGCCCTGGCGTCGACTGGACCTGGCAGTAGAACCAAGTCGACTGCCAGCCTCTGACGGACTCGGGAAAGGTCATGGGCGGGAAGGTGCTCTTATTCCTCACCTGGATCCCCAGACCCCCACACATTTGGACAACTCGGGTTTTCTCATCACCTGGGCTCGCCTTCTTCACGGTCTGAGAGCGACACGTGAATATATGCTTGAACAAACCCCAGTGCGGTCGACAGCCCAGGAAACCCTCACACATGGACACGAACGCGGCAAGATAGGCAATAGAGTTCGGGGTAAAGTGGTGGAGCTGCGCTCCAAAGAAATTCAAGAAGCCACGGAAGAAAACACTCGGCGGCAAGGAAAATCCACGATCAACATGGGTGGCCAAGAGCACACACTCACCCTCTTCTGGCTGGGGCTGCCACTCCTTCCCCGGAAGCCTCGCAGCTCCATGAGGGATCAAGCCCTCGTTGGCCATGTCGAGGAGGTCATTCTCTGTGATGGTCGACTGGATCCAGTCTCCTTGGACCCAGCCCTTCGGCAGGCGAGATCTGGACGAGGACCCGCCGCGGCTGGTGGATCTCCCCTTTGCCTTCTCCGGCGCCGACGCCTTCTTCGCACGTTCCAGCGCCGCCGTCTTCTCCTTGGCCATGGTTGCCGGCGAGATGCGCGAAGGGAAGTTGTGCGGGGGCGAGAGCGAGCGCGCTGGGCGGGGACGAAGGGAGCAGAGAGAGAGAAAGAATGCTGAGGCGCAGCACAGAAATCCTCGCCGGGCGCATTTATAAGGTCCCTTCCGAGTGGATGACAGGTGGGCCCGGTCGATCTAATCATATCCGGGAGCAGTTATGCAGACGGGATACGTGGCGAAGAAAGCGGCGCGGAGATCGAGGCGTCTATGTCCCGTCCCATCCAAACGCCGCGGCCCGCTCCACTTCGCGCGCGTCCCCAAATTTCGCATCCCGCGGAATCCGCAAACGGCAGATCAGTCTGTCAGACGCAGAGTTTCCCGCGATCCGTCGCTCAGGGATCGCCGAAGCCCGAAAGATCACTCGACGCAAGAAGAGAATGGATCGAGTCGACTGAAGACAAGTTGCTCACTGTCGACGAAGAGATTCTTTGGTCCAGAACAACGCACGACCAGAGCGCAAAGGTTAATCGGAAACGACATCAACTCCTTCCTCACTCGAAGCCTCAATCCATTCGGGGGCTAATGATGGGGTCATGTACCTAGGGTAGGGTCATGAACCTGATCTAAGTACCTTACCCAAAGACATCCTTAGAAGAGGTCGCCTTCCAGTCGACCAACGAGGGACTCACTCGACTGACCTGAAGGACTCGACCACGAAGACTCACTCGACCACCAGAAGGTCAAGAGGCACTCTGCACTGCAACGGCATGTAATTAAGTAGGCTTTATGATAGTAAAGGCACTTTATGTGGGGCGTTACCAGTAACGCCCCAGACTTAACTCACCTTAAACCCTCTCCTACGTGGGCTGGCTGGGGTCCTGGCGCACTCTATATAAGCCACCCCCCTCCACAGGCAGAAGGGTTCGGCATCTTGTAACTCATATACTCGTAATCCACTCGACCGCCTCCGGGCTCCGAGACGTAGGGCTATTACTTCTTCCGAGAAGGGCCTGAACTCGTACATCCTTTGTGTTTACAACCTCTCCATAGCTAGGACCTTGCCTCTCCATACCTACCCCCCACTCTACTGTCAGGCTTAGAACCACGACAGCGGCCGCTCCTGCCGTGCTGAGCGCCGGCTGCCCGCCGCCTCCTGCTCCAGCTCCCGCATCAGCTCTCGCCGCGCCGACCCAACCGTCCAAGGGCGAAGGGTGTCCCGTACGCTCCTCGAGGAGGAGGCGACGGCATCTTGGGCTTCGACAGAGCCCTCCGCTCCCGCTTCGTCTCCAGCAGCGCTCATATTCGACTCGTCCCCGACAGCGCCCGCCGACGCGTCCCCGGCCGACTTAGACATGGGGCGGCATGTGTCCTGGGCTTCCCTTGGTGACGAGGATGTTGACGATGAGGAAGAGGAGTTGACCCCATTGACACCATCGGCTGCCAAAAGCTCTGCCCCGGCAGCTCAGCATGCTGATCAGTGTGTGATGCCCGAGAGGGAGGCGACTGGAGGATGGCAAGATGTGCTGCCTCGGCGTGGCCGGCGTCGTCTGGAGTCGCCAACTCCGGCATTACCCCCACGTCCCATTCCGGCTTGGCTCTTTGGTAGGTGTTGCAGATGTCTTGTTCCTGGTCATCGAGCCGCTGATTGCACAGATCCCTTGAGGTGCTGCCGCTGTTTGGAGAACGACCACTGGGCGCGTGGGTGTCGCAATGCTTGGCGTCCATTCAGCTCACTTGCATGCCTTCCCATGCCGCCACGGTCTCGCCTCGACACCGAGCATTACCGAGCTCCAACTCCTTGTGATGGTCCGATGGTATCCCAACTCCCCTTCAAGGTGCTTCACCGCAGGTCCTGGGCATCGGTCATTTCCGCTCACGCTGAGTCGGCAACCCCATCTGATGTGCTGCTCCAGTCCACTCTAGCTGCCCAAGCTGAACTCCTGATGCGCGTTGGGAGCTTTCTGGAGCGAGCGGAGGCTGCTTTGGGAAAGCTCTCTCTTGTGCCGGCTGTGTTGCAATCCGCTCCTGCGCCACATCCTCCTAGTGAGGTTGATGTTGGTGGCTCAGTGGAGAACCAAGTTGGGGAGCTCTATGGTTGTTTCTCCCCTAGAGCTATGGACAACTCATCATCGCCGTCTGCCTTGCCCACTGTGATGTCTACCGTTGAGGGCGGGACCATTCCCGTGGTTGTGCCTCCGGTGCTGCAGGTGATGCCCGAGCTTCAAGTGTTATGTGCGAGCTTTGATTCGCCTCTATCAGTGGAGCATATGATGGTGGACACGCAAGCAACCACGTGTGAGGGACATGATTCAACCTTGACATGTGAGTCGAGTGAGGTGAACTCGGCTGCGCACTCACATGTGGCTTCTGCACCCATTCCACCCCCGCCGACGGATAATTCCAATGCTCTCTTTGCAAAAGAGCTTTGTGACTTGCTCGCTAGCGTGGAGACTGTTAGCCCTGGAACTGGAAGGGCGATTGCTTGCCTCCTGACGGGAACGACATTCAAGGGCAAATACAAGAAGGCGAGTGATTGCCCTCGGTTTGGTATAGTGAAGGAGAAGCCACCAAGGTGCAAAGGCAAAAAGAGTGGCGCCGCGCCCGCAGCTGCTTAATGGATGATTCCCGGTCCCTCGGCTCATCCCCATGGTTTGGGTCGTCATATGTGGTTTCGGCGTGGTCCATTATCTTTTGTTAGGATGTTCTTGTCGGGTTTAAAATTGTGGTGGTACAAGCGTGAGGAGTTATTGCGTGTTAGGAGGGTTTGACGGGTTGCACGAGTGCTTGTGGGGTCATGATTGGTGAGTAACCCAATTATGGTCTGATTGTATCGGTTTTAGCCTAGTTTTCCGTACATTAACCGGGCAATTCTCTTCTTCTTAATTAATCGACGAGGCAATTCTTTTGCCTCCGTTTCGGAAAAAAAATGCGGAGAACTACTAGCAGGAACTATTTACCCATTATTGCACACCAATAATTCAACGAGACCCTTTACCCATTACATTGTAATTTTTTTTTGAAACAATTACCCATTATATTGTAATCAATAACATGAAGTCCACTTGGTAGTACAAATCCTGTGAATGGGGCCTTTAGAAGAATAGTACAACTTTCCTCAGAAAAGAGAATTGTACAGGAAACAATGACTGCATTCTTCCCAACACTGTTACAACATTCTCATAATCATTGTGACATTGAAGTGTCTGGTCCAACGGAACCGCATAAGCTGTAGAAAGATCTCAGCTTTCCATTGAGTGGGCATCCAGGCGGTTTTCGTTTTCAGTGAGCACAACCCAATGTTCCTCTAAACCACAGCTAGTAAGTTAGAGTAGAAGAAAGATTAGTTAAGCAGTAGCAACGCGACACATGACATTGGCCAATCACCTCGTGATCCCATGTAGACGAGCAGCAGATGGACACATATAGCCGAAGTGGCCATGCCTATAGCCGGGTGTGGACCCAGACGTCAATCATGGGGCCATAGCACTGATCACTAAGGCTTAGCTACGAAGTAGTAGCAGACTACAAGGCCCTGATCTCTTCTTGGTAATGGCTCGAGAATATGCTGCCTCCACTGAAGCTTGAACCTTAGCAACCGCTCGAAAGGTTGACCTCCAAATCCAATCACAGTCATAATGCTGGACTGGTGGTGCGGCACTGCCACATGATTAGACCTGCGATCTTGTCCTTCTTTTTTTTCTTTTCAACAAAGTGGCATTCAAATGTGATTCGCAGAAACTCGTCGCAATAATTGACATCAACACATGAGCTGCTGAAACACGGAGGAAATGTACAATTTCTTCCAGTATACTACTAGCTAGGGACTACACAATGCACGGGAGCAACACGACTACAAGAAAATTACTTCAAGCCAGTTTTTGGCAGTAACAACGAGTGAACACAACCTTCTGTTGTTTTACACCCCGCTCCGTCATCTTTCATGCAACAAGTGGAAGCAACTAAAAATCATACGTGGTGATCAAACCTTCAGGCCTGAGCGGCACGAGCACAGAGTGGACACGCGCCGGGTCGGGCTGGCTGGCCTCGGAGCACCCACACGCCTTGTGCGGCTCCGCGAACAAGGACTGGCGGCACGTCGGGCAGGTGGAGCGCGCCAGGAGCCACCGGTCAATGCATCTGACGTGGAAGCCATGGTTGCACTTGGGGAGGACCTTCACGTGCTCCCCGGCCTCGAAATCCGAGAGGCAGATGGTGCACATCGGGCAGGCGGTGTTGAGCTTGAGCCCCGCGGAGTAGACCATGATCGGCATGGCTCGCACGGCCTTCCTCCTCAGCCCGCCCTTGGCCAGCCGCGCGACCCGGCTGGGCTCCGCGTCCGCCGCCGCCCGGCTCGAGCACCGCAGCGCGCACCGGACGACCGAGTTGAGCCCCAGCGCGCAGATGAGCGCGCAGAGGAGAACGGCGAGGATCATGACCACGTTCGCGTCGAAGTTGCTCCCCGGAGCGCCGCCATCGGTCACCGTGGCTCCGGGCACCGGCTGGCTTGGACCGGAGAATGAAGGAGTGTGAAGCAGTGTCCTTCTTGAGTACATGTTCACTCTTGGTAATCTTTCTTCAGAATCCTGCATGTAACCGCAAAGAACGTGAATCGATCTAGCTTCGTAGTTGGTCTTTCTGTATTGCTGCTGTGTGATTTGCCCCGGGTAGAATCATAAGCCGCGGTTATGCTCAGGTATTTATAGGCTCATTAAGGTTTAAGGCTGCAACAAAATGGCCTGAATTATTTTATTTGGTAGGGCAGGCTGACCTTTTTGTCCTTACAGGCCAATCGAGACAAATGCTTCCTGGCGAGTTGGAAATTCATTTGGTTGTGGCAAGTGGGCTGCATCTGATCTCGGTGCGTTTTCTGGGAATCAGAGGGCCATACGGAGCACCATGTCTTGTCTGCCTGATAATAAAAGTACATATGCAGGCAAGGAGATCGGAACAGTATAAAATGGAATGAGACCTTGTCTGGTTCGACTTGAAAATACAGTACCGAGGCATTTGCTCTTAAGGTCATCCTGGGTGGTTTTGAACATTCTCAGCCTGATTGTAATGAAGTTCTATATATTTATTTCACCTTTACGAGTGGGTTCATGAGGCCTGATTGAGTCAAACATTGATCAGGGGCTACTCACTCAGTGACTTGCGAAGCCACTGAGAGAGAACAACAAGTTTTTACTGACATGCCATTCCTGCAAGTTTACGGAAACACCACTCATAACTGCAGGAAAGTGCACTCTGGATATGTTACGGATCGTGAAACTGCCCCGCAAATATTTTGGCATGGACAGATCCGAGGAGAATCAGCTGCAACTTGGTATAGAATTATTTATATAGCTGTTGCAACTTGAAATTAACTATACAACTACAGAAGCGATAAGGACTGCGGCGAATACTAAGAGAGGAAGGAAAAAGTTGGATCATTATTCTCCATTTTTCCACTTTGAGTGCATCAGAATCAGCCATACAGCACAGCAAACCGGAGGGTGATTTGTCAAATAAGGGCTACTTGGGTCATCAGCGGCAGTCCTAGTGGGTAAAGCACCTGTTAGATGACTGATTAGTCGACAGCAAAGCAATCCTCGCACAAAAATTATGCTATATGGTGTGCAACGAAGCATCATCATCCATATAAACCACGATGAGTGCTGCTTCCTCCATGAAAATGTGTGTTTCTTTCGCACGTTGCTGACAGTAACAAGCATAATGGCTTACTGTTTTCTGTTGTATCAAAGCCAGTTACATCTGAGATCTTGTGTATCTGTATTGTGATAATAGCTACTACTTTAGTAAAGCTACTAGGCATAATTCAGAGTACCCTAACAATGAAGCACGAGGAGGGGTGTTTCATGAGTATTGGATCTGTTAGCAAATATCCGTGTCAAATACATAATAACTTCAGTTGCTTCAGATGAGCCCGGACGTAGGATGACGAAGGATCCAATGTTTCGATTGCGGCAGCTGGACTAGGGAATGTAGATGAGGCAATGCCCAAGATCATAAAACAGTGACAAGATTTTGGAGATAAAATTCAGGCAACAGCATTGAGAAAGATCATGCGGATCAGCAGGGTCAGCTCAGTAGGATAATCAACGGCCTGTTAGTGCCCATGGGCGGTGTTTTTAATTTCTACTCGTGCTTATCTGCAAAGACCAAAGCTATCCTATGAGCTCCTCTTATGATGTCAAGAAAGTACGCACCAATGACTCCGACTTCTCGCTTCTAATATACACATAAATTGTTTGCCACAAGCTCTGACCATTCTACCAGACCTTCTTCAGTGATGAACTTGTAGACATCTACGTGTAAATCATGCGATCCTTCCAAGGTGCCCCTAATTTAACCTTATCTGAAGTCACTTTGTGCTTTTTAGACTTGGTATATTTAACCATTCAAGTTACAAGAAGAGCACAATGCCTCAAACCTATAGGTTACCCATAAGGAGAAATGGCCTCCGTCCAAGTATGGCAAAAAGAACAAAAGGCAACCCATGACAAGAAAGGGAAATCAATGTAAAAAGTATGGATGCTGATGAATGCTGCTCCAGATAACTTGCTACAGAAAACGGAAAGAAAGCCCATATCGCAACTTCCTGAATGCAGTTAGCCCTTGCCAAGACGCTCTTGCATCACATCAGTTTAGCAGATATCTATTGGATATAAGGAACAGGGTTAAGCCAACCGTGTTATATTGGGCACAGCATGTATAAAGCCACAAAGTTTGAATCACTATTCCGCAGTTTGCTTTAAATGCGTATTAGCATGTAACAAAGGTTTATGAAAATATATAACTCAGCATCTTTTGCTGCTGCAGCAACAGGGAGAGGCAGCCACACTAGACAGTGATGAGAGAGGATATACCCAAATGGTGGAGGGTATACACATCATTCAGTGGCAGCGATTAGCAAAACGAGAGTGGGGTGACCGGATCCGGAAGGGCATGAGACAAAAGGGCATGTTGTATTGTTCTTAGGAAAAGGATACATTTGTTACAAGTCTATCGAGACTGGAGAAGACTTTGAATTCCAAAAGCGAGACTTGAAACTGGAAATAAAAAAAGATAAAGGAACAGAAGAATTAAGACCATTGTTATCTAATCGACACCAACTATCATATCTATACTTCTATATAGTGTACGAGTTTTGAAATTTTGAACCCTAAGCCTAAGAATGAATTTCAGTCGTTGATGAGTGTCAATCTAATGGCCTAGAACGAAGGGATTCGCATCAACAGTGTCATTGCACTTTAATCTAGAGAAATCTAGGACTGTGTGGCTGCAAGGCCTCAACTCAGGTAGCCAAGGAGAGGGAGCAGGATTGTGTGGCTGTAGCAAAGTTACTATGTCCACCTGTTCCCAAGGCTTCAGAACATTCACGTGAGGATCCGATTATCTGTTGTGAACTGGTGACGTTGTAAATTCCAGCACAGGCTAGAAGTATCTCGGTGCGGTGTGTACACATTCCCGCAAACCGACAGTAGTACAGTATACTACTCCATAGCGGTTTACCCTTTGAATGCATGCATGGAAGCATTTCTCACTTTTACTCCATAGGAAAGAGTATATGTCAAACTAATCTACTGAGCTAACCTCCTGTTATGTGCTATAGATAGAAATGTTCAAACAATCCATATAAAATTTAGACTTGAAAGTTTTTTTTTTGACTTTTTAAAAATATTTTCATCAGTTGTTTCAAACACATAGTGATCTCGAGGACACAAGACTGAAATAGAGATTATGAAACGAGTAAAAAGATTGAGATTATGACCCAAAAAGAAATATATATTTTTGAAAAAACTGACTTGATGTTGGTAAAAGGAGGAAAATGCAAAGTTGGAAATTAATTAATTTGAATATGCGAAACAATATTTCATGGCACACGTCAATAAAATTTCTTAGTGAAATTAAAACGAGGCCCTGCTCAACCATTCTTCATAAAGAACGATGTTGCACCATTGTGTGTTGATGTGAATTATATAAAAGTTTAAAGGAGTTCCCATTAGAAAACATAAATCTTCTTTTGAATTACATGATAATTAAATTTAAGCATAATATAGATGTTTACATTTTTATTTTAATAGTTCAAATAATAATCTGACGTGCAAAGCACGTACAAATTACTAGTAACAATAAAAGCTTAAATAGCCATAGAACATCAAAAGCGCGTCATTTAAATAATCAGGTGTGACTAACAGTCAAAAGGAGAACAAAGCACAATAGGCTCAGAGCACTCTGTGGTGAAAGCTGATCCACAGGTTATTTAAATATCACCCGGGCTAAGATGAGCATGAACCGATACAAATAGCAAAAAACAAGCAATAGACTCTTATCAGCAAATGGGATATGGATCACCTGAACTGAAGAGGCACTGACATATTAATAACTTTATGAGGCAGCATCTTATCACTTGCATGGTGAAAGAGCTTAGTTACCGTGAAAATTAAACTATTTTCATGCCGCCTCCAATCTTTTACTCCTAGTTAGCTTATATTTTCATAAATCTAAGGCCCATATCAGCTGTAAACTGGAAAACACCCATGAAAGTAGTCCATTTAATGATATTTTGTCGACTCCCTGTCGGGGAAATCAGAAGCAGGTGTTCCAGTTATATGGTCCAGCCGTCCAGGCGGTCGGTAGTAATATCAGGAAAGCATAGGGTTAGGAGTCAGTTTCCATGTCAGAAGTCAACTTAAGTAGCTCGGTGCAAGAGCAGGCATTGGTTTTTTTCTTTCACATGAAATAAGGAACACATCTTTATCGCCTCTAGATGCACTCTGGCAGCTGACAGAAATAGGTTGAATCCAGATATAAAGATAGATGCGGCATTTAGTCGGCCAAGAGGTTCTGACCTTATCCGAGTATCTGACAGATAGATTAAACTTTTGTTGCTAGTGGTAGGCCATTTATGCATAAAAGTAGCATTCCTACTTATCACCTGTATCCACACCACAATCTGCCAGAACACGGATGTAAGAATAAAAAAGTCTCAAGTTAGTGCAAGGATAAGTGCACTTTAGATACAGTTAAGTTTTACTATAATATGTGCAAAGAATGTTTCTGTGTTAAGACTCTTCTGGATTCTTACGAGTCATTGACCCATTATTTCTCAAGAAAAACAAAAAATTGACAATGTTGTCCTGAGTTAATCAACTCCAATTTTAACCATATGTTCGTCAGCACATGCTGAAAAAGGGTAACATAACGATAAGCATTCTGTCCAATTCAAAATTATGGCTAGCTAATGAGTTGCAATACTTTGTAGAACAACACAAGATATGTTACGTATATGGCATGCCGATACAGGACAAGATACCAGTAACTTCATTTGGATACATCATTTGCACAGAGCTTTATTAGAAGAATAGATGAAGACAGACGATGAATACAGCACATGAAGTTCAGCATGCTACCGTGCTAAGATCTTTCTCATAAAGACATAGAGCGAGGACTAAATTTAAATGAGTCCATGACAACAAGGAACAATAAAGGATGCACGATTGGAAGGTGGTAAATACGGCACCAACCAATGTAAATACTCAAGTACCACTCACGGAGAGTGTCTCCTGACAAACTTATGTCTTGTGCAGAGTACAAAGACAGTTCTCCTGGCCTACATCAGCTGCAATGCAAGGAGATTGGCATTTTCCTTCCTGGTACCAGGTTACCCGCTTCTCCACCAACTCATTTAAGAAAGTATCCAGCTTATCGACATTGACGCTGGGCATTACCACAACATGTGATATACTTCCCTCACAAGCAAGCTGCCACCGTCGCACAAACTCCTCGTCCTTTGGCCTCTCAAAAACTACTGTACTACTGAGCTCGTTAAGCATAGCGCTAATTCCAGCATCCTTGAGCCGATCTTTCAGGTAATGTGCATTTCTCAAGCACTTCTGAACTTCCTTCTGAAAACCTCTATAGCCTTTCCTGTTGAGGGTGTACCATAGGAAGATGGGAGCATGACCATTCCTGCTTCCCATGATTGTAGCATCTCGTGAAGCTAGATACTCAACATTGCTAGAAAGGGCATTTATGTGATTCAACCTTGTTATCTGGACACCACAGGGCATGGGACATCCAACAAACTTGTGACCAGACACGCTCACACTCCCAATGGGCTTCTTAAAGGATACCCTAGGTGCCTGATGATCAGCAATAAAGAAAATAAATCAAGGATAATAAAACAATGTGTCAAAAGAAGCAACCAATATGGCGTTTAGGGGGCAAAATAGAGGTACCTGCTTAACAAATGGCATCATCAGACCAAACAGAGCACCATCACAGTGTATATAAAACCGATCCTTGAACCCACTTTTTTCAAGTGTTTCGATAACCAAGTCAAGATCATCAACTGCTCCCTTGACAGTTGTCCCTACATCAAGGAACAGTTAGGTTTACAGCCCGATCATGAAGGTGCAGATTTGCAAGTGGGGAAAGAGTGTATGTAGCTCACCAATGTTGACATTAATAATAGCAGGTTTATCTTTGTTTTCAAGTAGCTTTCTTCCAAAATCTGCACAATCTATTTCTCCAGAGACAAGGGTGTCCACTTTAACGCAATCCATCCTGTACATTCTCGCTGCTTTGAATACTGAGTAGTGGGAGTCACGAGAGGCATACAAGATCCCATCAGGGAAAACTTCTCTTCTGTTAAACAGTTTGTAGATGATGTAAATAAGATTTCAGAAAGAAGAGCGATTTCTCTATATATAATATCGTGAGTACTGACCCGACAAGGATGCCATGAAGATTTCCTTCAGTGCCACAGTTTGTAATGTATCCCCAATATTCATCCTTTTCGAGATCCCAAAGGCGAGCAAACCAATCCAACACTCCCACTTCAAACTGCCTAGAGTGCACGCCATAGTTGCTCTCGATGAATGGGTCACCTAGGTTGTTAATGGAGAAGTGCTGCAGCTGGGAAAGAGCACCGTACTCAAAGTCCAGATTGTATGGATAGCCTACAAGCAAAACAGATGAGAGTGTCGTGAGAGTGGAAGCAGATCAGTTGTCTTGGCACTCAACCAGATTCATGGATGAATTTGCACCTAAAGGAACTCAATACACGTTTCACCTCCTCACCCAAAAAGGTTAACAGGCAAATACTATTAGTAGTAATAAAATATCGGGGCTAGGAGCTAGGATCACTGTGTCTCTACGCTAACCGGAGCGGATCATTCTGCACTGCATCAAAGGAACGAGCAGAGGAGGAAGGGGGTCTTTACCGAGGTGGTGCTTGGTGCGCTCGACGAGGGAGCGGCGGTAGCGCGCGAGGACGCCGGCCATGGTGGCCTCGCGCTCGCCGGTGAACTCGTCGTCGGCGTCGGGCTCCTTCACCGCGAAGCAGGAGGCGTGCATGTTCCTCCCCAGCACGATCTCCCTCTCTCCCTCCACCACCTCCGGGGTCAGCTCCTCGGGCAGCGGCGCCGCGGCGGCCTTCTCGCGGAGCCCCGGGCCAGTTGGCGCCGCCACGCCATTCGCGATGGTGCCCGTCATGGCCGGCGTTGGGGGTGATTGGAACGGGGGAGGGGAGTGGGAGTGTGGATTGGAGAAGGCGGAGGAGGGGCCGAGATCCTGCGGAAATGCTTCTTCGGTTTTGATTTGGGATCTGGATGGAAATGGTTGGGTTGATTGAGTAGGCTGCCGCGTGCCTCGCATCGGAGAAAAGAAAAGGCTTTGGTTGATTGGCCTGTCGTGGTCGTGTGGGCCCGCACCTCTACGGCCCAATCTCCTCCCTTCATCCCCATTCGGGCCTCGGAAGGGCCAACCGACGATACTCTACCCCACCACCCGGATTCTCTTTCGCTCAAAAACAACAACAACAAAAAAAACACCCGATTCTCTGCACCCGAGACAACAAACAAGGGCCCATGCCGGCTCCCATCGCATTCCATTTTAGTCGAAGCCGCGCGCTACGGGCGGGGTGGCAGACTGCCGACTGGCCACTAATTCTTGTGACGGGTGAGGTAAATTAGGGGTTTTCTCATGGTTTGATCCTCGACTCCCTGTGCCTGTGATTATCTCTGGGCATTAGGGACTTGTTTGGAGGGATCGGGGGATATTTTTAGGGTTTCTGGTCGCAGTTCGGCGCCGAATCACGCTGTCTTCTGTCTTATGCTTTTGCTTGGCGATTCATGCCCAGTTGGCACACAATAAGCTGACAGAATGCCCAAATTCAGAAAGATACATCGGCGCGCTCTAGCGCTTCCTGTGGGGTGGGGGTGTTATCAAATTGATCTCTTGTTGCATGCAGAGTTGCTTGGGCCGCAGATTCAGTTTATGCGTTGTGTTTTCCAGCTTGCTGCTTTCACCGGCAAAGTTTCAGAATTTTGTAGTGAGTGCTTGTTTTTTTTCCCCGAAACCGAGGCAAAATATTTGCCTCATATATCCTACATACTTAAGAAGTTCACCCCCACTACTTGATTTATCTCAACATGCAGCATAGACACCTCAGCATCCAATCACACGAAGCCACGTCACATTTCATACAGCCCACCTCTTGAGGTAATTTTCCCTAAAAGAAAAAAATCACTCCCAATCATTTCCCAGGCCCCACGCCCACACATAGCCTTCGGTTACCAGGTCACCCACCATCACCACAACATGCTGGTGCGTACAGAATGCACATCTTCTAACGCATCGGCCCCAATTAACTCTCCCACTCAGTTCCTCAATTAATTCCATGGTCCATTGATTTCCTTCTTTCCATAACTTTCTATTCATCTTCTCCACCGAGTAACATATGCATTGGTTCTCCGCTTTAAGCTTCCATCTCTGCTCACATGGATCCCCCTTGCCTAACCTTGGGTGTCTGGTCGG
>NC_057798.1:459215433-459219112 GCF_018294505.1 Triticum aestivum | reverse complement strand
ACCATCGGACTGACTCCCCCTTCTCCGCCCCCTCCGCAGTCCTTGGTGGCCTTCTCCGGTCCCTGCTTCGTTCGTCACTCCCCGCAGATGGAAGACATGGAGAGGATGTTGCAGCATGCGGTGGTGGCCTGTGCTGGTGGGCGGAATCAGACCGGCCTCTGGTGTCTCACCTATGCTCTGCTCGATGACTCAATCATGGAGTGGATGCCGCACCAGCCAGGTGTCTAGCCGGTGCATGGATTTTTTTCGGCCTCGAGGCTGGGCTGATGGTGACGCCAGTAGGGCCTCCATTGACAGCGATGGCTTGCAGGTGGATCGAGCTTGCCTCTGATTTGTTGTCGGCGTACTCCCCCAGCATCACCTGCACCTACCCAATCCAGTTTTTACAGGTTCAGTTCTTAATCAAGAATTTTTAAAATTCTTACCTTTATAACTGCACAAGTTTCGAATTATAGAATTGTTTCTCAGATGCTCAAACTTGATATGATCAACTGTTGTAAGTTCTGACGGTTGTACTACGATTTCACCCTGAACTTTTAACTGTGTTTCCAGTTCTGCGGTTCAAGAACGTTGACGGTACCAATATATCACTGCTATTTTGCTACTTACCACATGAAGCTAGATAAAATGCACTCTTATTTTGCTTCTCGCTGCTACAAACTGAACAGATATGTGTATCATCATTTTCTATATCAACATTACTGAATATCTGTCCATATTTTGTTTACAGATAGAATTTTACAGCCATGTGAGCACACCTACAGGGTCGATAAAGGTTGTTTAGTCATCTACACAAGTTACTGAACTGGAATCTTTTCCTGCAGCTAGCTACTGCAATCATTAGCGAGAGGGAGGAATCATCCAAGGCAAGGATCCATCTGCACCCTCGACGGTGCCTGCGACAAACAATCATGTCATGTTGTAGGTGCAAATTTCTTCTTACACTTACAGATACATGCGGAAGTTTAAATGCAATTGCTTTCTCTTCCATTGCTTAAGACTTAGTCGAGCGCAGCGTTGCCATCAAAATAAGAAGATAGACACTGGAAATCATGTGGTTGTCCTTGATAATGTTATTGGTAAAACAAAATTGTTTTGCACTAGAATGAAAACAGGTATAGCTTCCAAGTTCCTTATCAGTCATGTCATCGGAAAAAGCTTCTCAATTGATGGCACAAATCCACTTCAATGCACCCTGCTAGAGGTGAGAAAATATTTGATATTCACGAACAAACTATTTCGTGCATACTAACTTGAAGAATGAAATATCTGTAGGCAAGCAACGACATGTTGACCCTTAAAATTTTCAGTCACAGGAATAGCGAGAGGATGGTTGCCACACTTGGAATTAAAGTTGCAGGTCAGTTTCAATTAAGTGCCTTCGATTTTTCATTCATAATGGACACTACTTAATAGTTCATCTGTCCATAGCCAAGATACCTCCCAAGATAATACACCACCGGCTAGATTAGCTGCTCCTGATGATATGCAAAGATTCAAACAAGGGATTACTCATGGATATGCATACTTATTTAACTCCTCGATGAATGTTGTACCACAAAATTCTGTTTCACAGGAACTCCGATACAAAAAGAAAAAAAATGAGTTTTCTGAAGATGCTAACAACATCCTAGCAGGTAAATCGTACCATTCTTCATATTTTTATTAAATAAAATTAAAATACATATGTTGATTTTACATTACTTTGTATCCTCACAGTTTAGTTAACACCAGTATGTAGTACTTTCATTTATTATGACCATCACAATTTTCTATCGATCTCTCACTTTACATTTTCATGCAGCACTACAAACAACATTAACACAGAGGACAAGCGGAGTAAGATCACTAGGAGAAGTATATATGAAGGTACTATGCATCACATAAATCTAAAGAATTGATCCTGTAGGTATCAACCTTCACCAAACTATCCAGTTAATACCTTCCTAACAATGCTACAAATTTTCAGGATGGAAGGCAATATCAGGCTTTGCTACAGAGAAGATACATGCTTCGATGCCTTCCATGCCAGTTACCTATATCGTATTGTACATGTCTATAATAGCACACTGGTCGTCACCTATTGTAATTGAAAATCATAGTCATACTTCTATGTGTTCTCAATGGTATGAACTGCATATATATCATCGTGTATTTGCTTGAGCTTTGAAGATACAATCCACACATTTTTTTGATATGTGTGTGATGTTTATCGTCCTACCATTGTGTGAATGTTTGGTCTGATTGTATTGCCAATTATGTATGATCAGTGTTTTGGTAGTAGTTGGGTTGTTTCATGGACACGTTCATGCTTCTGTTAAACATTTTGGATTTCCATCTTTTGTTCGCATGCGAAATATAGTATCATCGTGTAAGTTGTCTGAAATTTTCAAATAATTCTTGCTTTCCGGTACAAATTTCAATATTATTTTTGAAGAGTTATAGCAATTTAAACATAGATCTCTATATATAGTCTCATGGTTTTCAATGTTGAAAGAAAATGGTGAGACGGTTGCTTGAATGTGTTATGTTTTGTTTACTTGGTACCTTTACTTTACATGCCATCGTTTTAAGTTTTGCATTTTCAGGGAAACACATAACGTTGACGTTTAAATACGACAGGAAATTAAGTCTAATCAGTTGGTGGATAAGATTATCCACCAATAAATTTAAATAATTGCCTATTTGTGAAATCTATCATATTCCTGACTCAAATTATTGTCTTCTTTCATCCGTTGATATTACTCCAAAAATCCGCTACATGTCCCGCAGCAACGCGCGGGGTATCATCTAGTTAGTTAAGAGAGAATAGAGTTCTGAATACACGAACCCAACAAGTACAAAGGGGTGGTACCCTCCTGGCATTACGGTGCCCAGTTTCTTAGCCACGGCAGTTACCCAAGTGATGGCTTCATTCTTGATGTTGTTGAACAGAATTGGGGGTGGCATGCTCTTGTTGCGGAAAACGCGGGCATTCCTCTCGTTCCAAATGGTCCATCCAATGAGCATGGTGAGGGATGCTATTGCTTTCCTGTTGGGAGTGCTCAACTCGATTGGCTCACCCACCAATCCTTAATTGAGTCCTGAAGGTGCCATGCTTGTCATTTGTGAAAATTGTGCTTTGGCTGAAATTCAGTAAAACACTTGGGTGTAAGGGCAGTGGAAAGGGGAGGTTGAGGGACTCATCAAATTCACACTGCTTATCACAATGCGTTAGGATAATAGCGCTATGCAAGAAGATAATGCAAATGTGTGACTTCTTTCAAGTTTTAACTTGATTCCTTCTGTGTTAAGCCTTTGTATGTACGGTTTTTATGAGTAAACTAACACATGCCACAAACTATGTACCCAGGTTAGTGTATATGTTATTGTCATGAACTATTTTCTGCAGAATGTAGTATGTCATTATTTGAGCTCATAAGATTCGAGTACCGTTTTAAGGGTCTTATCTGTCTTTTGACTGATTATTTTCTGTTAAGACTTTTTTTTTTGCAGAATTAGCCTTCACCTTGGGAATTATCTGTTAATGCAATCGGCCAACAGGTGAGCTCAGACACGTTGCAATTTTCCTGGCTATTCTGATATATTCTCTTATGCGATCACTAATGAGTGGTTGTCCAGGTTTTGTTGTCGCAATATGGATGATCTGTTTTTACCAGAGATAGTCCTTTTAACAAGG
>NC_057798.1:459213918-459215011 GCF_018294505.1 Triticum aestivum | reverse complement strand
CAAAATGCAAACCCCGGGCCCCCTGAAGGAAGGGCCATTTCCATACGTAAAATTAATAAATAAACTACATTTGGGATTAAATAATGCTACATTGTACCTGCATTTTATATAAAATCCCAAAAACAACATCTTCTGATCTTTCCTCGGGCTGAAAAGTGAGGCCCGAGCCTGGTCCGGACACCGGGTTTCTGGCTGGTCTAACCATGCTTGGGTTTGCCCCCCACCCCATGTACAAGTTCAATATGTAAACCTCAATAATCATTAATAAGCTAAGAGGTATATAAGCATATGTTCTGAGACAAAATAAGGAAGTCGGTATGGGGCACGTCAAGGCTTATAGTATAGCACACTCATCTGCTGACAAACAAACAATTATTTTCCAGACTAAAAAATAAGGAAAGCGTTAGAACAATTACATGACTTCATAGGAAATACACACTTTATTCAATAATTTCTCTTTGGAACCTGGAAAAAGAAGTATTACAAAAGGCAAGCACCCTCCAAATGATCCGGTAACTTGCACAAAAGTTGATGACCTCAAACTTACTTATTAGGAAACTAAGAGTTTATCTTGTCCCCTCCACTACATGGTGGAGATCTCCTGTTTGGATGTAGCTTAATTAGGAGCACGTGAAGGAACACCTTGATATCAAGGCTTGGGAGCTCGCTTATTCACATGGTGTGCCCGCATCATAGTAAGATGGCGATGGTGCTATTATCGAATACCGTGATTATGTCGACAACGGGGATTTTCTAGGGGCCTTTGGCTGTGGAGGTGTGTTAACATGACGAGTCAGGGGAGATGGATACTTATATGCTTGAGGTGCCAGAATATGCGGTGGATAACGGGATGGAGGAGATGGTGGCAAGTGGTTGGCTGGGGGAGGTAAGTGTGGTGGTGGTGCATAGTGAGATAGAGGAGGTGGTAGCTTGTGATGAGTAGGGGATGGAAAGTGAGGTGATGGTGTGTAGTGAGTTGGGGGTGGTGGTGAGTGGTGAGCAGGGGATGGCAAGTGAGGAGGTAGTGCTTGGTCACACGGTGGTGGTGTGAGATGAGCAGGGGACGGTAAGTGAGGTGGTGGTGTGTGTTTTG
>NC_057798.1:459211622-459213146 GCF_018294505.1 Triticum aestivum | reverse complement strand
GTGAGGCGGTGGTGCGTGCGGAGCCGAAGGTGGCGGTGGGGACTGTAAGTGAGGTGGTGGTGTGTGTTGCGCTGAAGGTGGCGGTGAAGACGATAAGTGAGATGGTGGTGCGTGTTGAGCCGGAGGTGGCGATGGGGATGGCGGGTGATGAGGCGGTGTGTAGTGAGTTGGAGGCGGTGCTGAGTTGTGCGCAGGGGATGGCAAGTAAGGAGGTAGTGCCGGGTGACATGGCGGTGGTGGCGCGTGATGAGCAGGAGATGGTAAGTGAGGTGATGGTGTATGTTGTGTCGGAGGTGGTGGTGTGTGCTGAGCTAGGGGTGGTGGTAAGTAGTGAGTAGGGGATGGCAAGTGAGCATGAGGTGGTGGCGTGTGATTATCAGGGTGCGATAAGTGAGGTGGCGGCGTGTGATGAGCTGGTGGAGCTTCCTGTTGCTGTTGATGGCCGCGGTGACCATGGCGCTGTTGTCCCGACGCGTTGTGGTACGTCGGTGGCTTGGCCAACGATAACTCATCGTGGCGGTGCTTCCCATGCTCAGTTGCATTGTGCGCCGTCGTTGGTGCCTCGGCATATGCAACCGTGCTCTGAGCGAGTGCGGGAACCGGCAGCAAGGTGTCGTAAGGCCGCGGAGCACCATCAGCATAGGGAGCAGGAACGGCAACGGGTGAGGAGACGTGGTGTGGTAAGGAGGCACTGCAGTAGGACAGCAGCGTCGCTGCAAGAGTAAGGAGAAGGGCCATGCCCTTCATGTTCTTGTTGGTGGCCATCTTGATCTACTCCTACTCTTGGTTGCTTGATTTGCTTCTGGTGCTCCCCCATTTGGCGCCTTATATAGTGGAAGGCATATGAACCTGAGGTCTGGCTTGTTGGCTCGTTGTCACCACTTACAAATCCATTATCTTGGTGCTTGACTTGGACCTTCTGTAGAAAAAATGTGGGAGCGCCGGCTGGGCCGTGTTGCACGGGCTCCGATGTCCATGTTGCTCGAAGGCACTTCAGAAATTTCCAACTCAATTGCATATAGCAAATTAGCAATGGCTTGATTATATTTTTGGCATGTACTAGTAGCAACTAGTGAGGAGACCCAACCTAACCATGATACTCTGCGTGCTACTAACTAGTGATAGCATGAGACTGTGTCTACTCTGTAACGCGGCACCTGAAATCAGACCTCTGAACATCACATTAGAATCTTAACTGGTACTGGAAATATTTCTCTTTCAGCTGTGCATCGGTACACAAATATGTATGTCCTCCTCCTTACGTCAAGTAGTGGGGTCAACTCAACCTTTCTCTGCTCCATTTGGCTCGTGGTGGAAGTCATAGATCGGAGCTATCGAAGCGGACCGTCGTAGAAAATGCAGTGGAGTAGTTAGTAGCTACTTCATTGTTTAGCAATCGCTTTGTGTTGCACTTATAACGAATGGACATCATCCTGCCAGTGGCGGAGCTAGACGAAGATATCAGCGAGGGCTAATTACTACACTTTCTTGTATTTAAGATCCTAAAACGACTTTTTCTTCAGT
>NC_057798.1:459208894-459211459 GCF_018294505.1 Triticum aestivum | reverse complement strand
ACACATAGCTCCGCCGTTGATTCCTGCCATTCTAATGGGCTTGGACTGCTTAGTCTTTGTGGCTGCGTTGTGTGCATGGACTAAACTGCAGAGTAGGCTTCGACTTGGCAGGTCTTTGGACCGAAGAATTTTCCTGGTGCGGAACAGCATGAGGACATTGCCACTAGTCTGGGCAAAAGAGATCGGGCATAAATTTGAATTTGAGTACTGAAATTCTGCCGATATTTTTGGAAACTTTTTTTAAAAAAATCGAGGCAAAAAGGCTTGCCTCATATATAGTAATTAAGCAAAGAGTAGAGTTTGTTACAATAGACCTCCTTACACGGCATGAAGGATTACTCACACAAAATAATAGACCCTGATTTTTTTGCTCGCCCGCATGCGCGCACTCACACTTGGAAGACGATCAAAGCAGTTTATGTAATACCTCAGGTATTGGTTATATCTCGGACTTGTTTCGTGGTAGACTTATGGAGTTGCAGACAATATTTACATCTTCGCAGTTGTAACTATTTGTTTGTTCATTGTCTTGCGTGGCACTCTGATCGTGTTTGCTATAGCAGGATTCATATGAACCGAACTTGCTGAATATTGTGGAGTCTGGCTTTTTCCCCAGAACAAGCACACCGATCTTGTTTTGATCCAAGGTAAGAGGAATAAACAGAACTTTACGGCCTTTGAAATCCACCGAGGTATAATTCTGTTTCTTTACAACTCAAGTTCTCCGCTGTTCCACTTGCAATGATGTCCATGTCAAAAAGTATAATTCTGCATTTTCTTTAGTGGCTATGCTTCTAGGCATGTGAACTGCCGTACATGCCGGGTTAAGGTTAGGCCGAACTGGACAAACCCTCATGAACCGCATTCTCTGCTGGTCTGGTCAACCGAGAAAGGCGGTAACCTTAGTGATGCTTTCGATCGGATCCGGTCTTCACACGACAGTGAGATTTGGACCATTTTTCTAAGCCTGGCAGGCATGAGGATGTGTCTGAGCTAGGCCTAGTGTTAGTGTCTTCTTAGCCAGTAGTTCTGTACAGATACGGAGTACAGGAAAAACATCTCATTCGCACGTACAGGCAACCCACACTGGAATCATTTCACTGATGGATGCAAGTGCGATGATCTCCGTTAGGGGGTGCGGCACTGGAAAGGAGTCATCTTTCCAGGGAACAATGTTAGGTGCCAATGTGTCAAGCGCAATGGATGGTGCAATATAGACGGAACATGTGGTCATTACTACTCCCTCCGTCTAGGTGTGTAAGTCATCTTACGAAAACCAAATAATCCCAAAATACTTAGGCGCGGTACATTAATTCTCATCTCCTTTCTTGTTTCATGACATATCAACCAATAAGAGATGTGGGTCATGCATGCTTTAAATGATTTGAGACTACCAAATACGACATGCATTGGTTAGTTTATTGCATGCATTGTTATTAATTAGCAAAAACACATTAAGTTCTCTCGTTTTCCCCTCCACCTTGGTCACGGTGCGCAACGTGAGATGACTTACACACCTAGACGGAGGGAGTAGTTGATCTCTCGGTAGCATACTAGCTTGCCACCAGCACGGTCCACACGACCTGGTTTCTAGCCATGGCCTGTGGGTTAGAAAAAACTCCCCGTTCGGTAATCACGCAACGCACGCTGCTGGTGTGCTTCCTGCCCGCGAGGAAAGAAGAGCGACATTCGTCGACCGCACTGCATGTTTTTTTTTTGACAACAAAGAACACTTTTTATAAACTCAAAATGAAGCAGTGAGGGATCCACCATAGGGGTGAGCAGTTGCAGCCGCCATGGGCCGCCGGCGGTGGTGTAGGGTTCCCCCAACCTCAGATCAACAATTCGCCATCAGGCCAAAAGAAACCTCAGGCCAACCTCAGGCCAAAAGAAACGAGGCGTCACGAACCCATCGAACAATGATGAAAGAGGAAGAAAGGGGTGAATGGGCTTAATTGAGCCCATATATATGTTGTAGCCCAGCCCAAGAGTCAATAGGAGAGCTCCTTCACTAGCGCCGGGAGAAATGGCAGATCCTAATTATCGCGTATGTCGAGGCATAGTCATGTAACGCGTACCCTCCCCCACCGACCGTACCAAATTGGCCCGGCCTAGTTCGACAGTTTCATGTGTTTTTCCTAAGGTTTTTATTTTCATATTTTCTTCTTCTTTTCTCTTCCTGTTTATTTTTCTTTTTCTTCTGTTTTTAAATTCTGTCAACATTTTTTCAAAATCATGAACTTTTTTTGAATCCCTGAATATATTTTCAAAATCTTGAACATTTTTTGAATTCAAGAATATTTTTTGAACCCATGAATTTTTTGAGTTTGTGAAAAAAAATTAAATTCACAAATGTTTTTTGAATGCACAATCATTTTATGACTTCCTCAACATTTTCTGAATTCACGAGCGTTTTCAAATTCATGAACATCTTTTGAATATGCATACATTTTTTTTAAATCGCTAACATGTTAAGATTTCCCTAATATTTTTGAAGGAAACAAAAAGGGAAAAGAAAAACAAAAGGAGAAAAGAAAAACAAAAGAGGAAAAAAACATAGGCACC